>NC_137117.1:40920494-40928979 GCF_949357685.1 Gobio gobio | reverse complement strand
GCGCGCGTGTGTGTTTGTGTGTGAGTGATAGTGTGTGTGTGTTTGTGTGTTTGTGTGTGCATGTGACTGTGGGTGTGTTTGTTGTGAGTGTGTGTGTGTGCGCACGCGCGTGTGTGTTTGTGTGTGAGTGATAGTGTGTGTGTGTTTGTGTATGCGTGTGTTTGTGTGTGCATGTGAGTGTGTGCGTGTGTGTGTGTGTGTGTGTGTGTGTGTGAGAGTGTGGGGCATGTTTTTGTGAAATATCAGGACACAAATGTGGTATAATGACATGGGTATTACAAAAAGAGGGTGAAATATGAGGACGTTCCCCATGTCCTCACTTTCAAAATGCTTATAAATCATACAGAACAAATTTTTTTTCACAGAAAGTGAACTGCACAGTCTCCTGTGATGGGCTAGGTTTAGGGACAGTGTGTGTGTGTGTGTGTGTGTGTGTGTGTGTGTGTGTGTGTGTGTGTGTGTGTGTGTGTGTGTGTGTGTGTGTGTGTGTGTGTGTGTGTGTGTGTGTGTGTGTGTGTGTGTGTGTGTGTGTGTGTGTGATGGGTAGGTTTAGGGACAGTGTAAGGGGATAGAAAATACGGTTTTATACAGTATAAAAACCATTACGCCAATGGAATGTCCTCACATTTCACAAAAACAAACATGTGTGTATGTGTGAGTGTGAGTGTGAGTGAGTGTGTGTTTGTGTGCGTTTGAGTGAGTGTGTGTGTGGAGTGTGAGTGAGTGTGTGTGCATTTGTGTGTGTGTGTGTGTGTGTGTGTGTGTGTGTGTATGTTTTTGTGTGTGTGTGTCAACTTTTTTTTGTGTGTGTTTTAAATAGTGTGTGTTCCAATATAATCAAATAATTGATCCAAATAATTGATATTTTGATCCAATATGATCAAATATATGTTGTACATTGTAACATATGCAACATATAATTATAGTAATATTTCACGTTATCTATACAACTACTGCTATATATTTGTCTTGTCATGACTTGTTTTGTGTGACACAATCATGCCGATAAAATACTTTAGATGTAATCCTCCACACCAGCCTAAATACAAGTGTCGCGGTACAGAATAGCCTCGTTAGCGGCTAGTCGAGAGATCTGGGCTGCATGTGGAGTTTGTTTGAGCTCCGCCTCTAAACCTTTAACCCCCACAGAAACTATCTGAACTATTTAGAGAGAGAGAGAGAGAGAGAGAGAGAGAGAGAGAGAGAGAGAGAGAGAGAGAGAGAGAGAGAGAGAGAGAGAGAGAGAGAGAGAGAGAGAGAGAGAGAGTGTGTGCGTGTGTGATTTGATTCCAGTGGATCATGGAGCTGCGCTCTGACCGCGGTGTGTCGGAGGCTCCTACCCGCACAGAAGCGCTTCTCACACGGTTACTTCGGCTCCGCAGCGCCGCTGAACGGAACTAACGCTGGAGGATCGGATCGGTACCGATGGCTGATCCTCTGCGGAGGACAATTCTAGCCAAACTCAGGGGCAAGAAACCCAAAGGGAAAGACGCGAACCGGGCAAGAGAAGGTAAAGAAAAAGTTTTTCAAACGCAGTCAGACAGAGATTATGTATCGCATGAGATGAGGGGTGAGGACGGGATGGGCGGCCGGGCGGACGCGCTCCGGAGCGGGGGTTCAGGGCCCGGGGGTCCCGCTGCGGTCTCCGATCAAAGCGGACGGACCCAGCCGAAGCGCTTCCACACAGTCGGGGACTCGATAGGCTTCGGCGGCTGCGATTTAAACCCCCAAAGAGAGATTTTAAAACCAGCAGATGGTCAAGATCAAAAGAATAAAGAGACAAATGTTACATTACTTGAGCCAAAGGCCGGGGAAATCATTACGGGCGACTTCAGGAGCCCAAACCCCAGCGTGTTTGATTACATAGAGCAGGAACGCGATTTAATTCGGGTTATCGAGAGTTCACTGGAGTATCATGGAGATTTTAGGATGCCTGTGTTACAAAGTCCGACCTTTTTCCCCACTGATCTGGAAATAACAGTGGCCCCCGGGCTGAGAGACGGGGCCCCTCGGCACCACTCCGTCGACAGCGAGGACGACGATTATTATGATAACCAAATTCTGCCCTTTTACGCGCAGAACGGCAGAAATGTAGTCGAGCAAATATCGGCGTCTAGCGCGCAAGAGACGGACAGACTTAAGTCCCAGTTAAAAGAGGCATATTATTTGCTTCTGAACACAATGCACAACATCAGTTTCGACGGTCAGGTCGAAGACAAGGCTAGTAGTTCGAGTCACGATAGTGTTAGCTCGCGGTCCAGCGACAAACGCACCGGGAGCGATGCGTGTTTGTCCAGCGGTCAGCACGCGTTCGTCTGTGGTTGTTCGCAAAGCAGAAGCTTGCAGAATATCCCCAAAGCCGAGCGCAAACCTGCGCTCCAGCGGTCAGCGAGCGATAGCCGGGTCAAGTACACGTCGGGCGGGGAGCTTGCGGTAGCGCCTCCGGTTTCCGCTCATGCCGTGAACCCTACGGAAGCCCCCCCGACGCCGGCCGCGCGCCCGTCCTGCGGCGATGCCACGGCGCCCAAACATCCCGGAGTCACCGTCAACAAGATGCAGGAGTGGATGCAGAAAGGTCGCGTGCTCTCGTCCGAGATGAAGCAGCGGATCGCGGGGTCCTCGTTGAGACCCAAAGCAGGTATGAGTGGAGGACGAGCTCATTTCTCACGGGTGTCTCTTAACTGGTGTCGGTGTTTTTCCCTCTTTTCTCATGACTAACGTGGAAGAAGCGGCTCCTCTTCACTAACACACACACTCACTCACTCAATAACTGCTTGTCGTTTGGTGGTGGTGGTTTTGTGCGGGTGTTGAACATGAACCCTGCTCTTAAAGGTCATTCTGCACAGTCAGGTGTGTAACTAACCAAATACTGGGGGACCAAAGATAACTGATTCTCATGCAGGTTTGCTGTGTCTGTTTTTGGCGTATGCTCGGATGTGTTTGACAGATGCAAGCGTGCAGGGTTGTTTGTTTTTATAGTCTTGTTCTAAACGCATTTGCTTTACAATGCTTTAAGAAAACTGTGAGACAACTTTAGAGGCCTAAACACACTGTTGAAAAGCCATTTGCGTGTCAGATTTAAGATCTGGTCTTGTTTGTTGATTGAGCCTTTGGGGAACTGGTTTGAGAGGCTGTGTAGAGTATAATAGAGTATAGCGGAGAATAGTGGAGTAAAACAGAGTATAGTGGAGAATAGTGGAGTAATAGTGGAGAAGAGTGGAGTATAACGGAGTAATAGTGGAGAATAGTGGAGTATAACTGAGAATAGTGGAGAATAGTGGAGTATAACTGAGAATAGTGGAGTATAACGGAGTAATAGTGGAGTAATAGTGGAGTATAACTGAGTATAGTGGAGTAATAGTGGAGAATAGTGGAGTATAACTGAGAATAGTGGAGTATAACTGAGAATAGTGGAGAATAGTGGAGTATAACTGAGAATAGTGGAGTATAACTGAGTATAGTGGAGTAATAGTGGAGTATAACTGAGTATAGTGGAGTAATAGTGGAGAATAGTGGAGTATAACTGAGTATAGTGGAGGATAACGGAGCGTAACCGATTATGGTGGAGTATAGTGGAGTATAGTGGAGTATAACTGAGTATAGTGGAGTAATAGTGGAGTATAACTGAGTATAGTGGAGGATAACGGAGCGTAACCGATTATGGTGGAGTATAGCTGAGTATAGTGGAGTATAACTGAGTATAGTGGAGTAATAGTGGAGTATAACTGAGTATAGTGGAGTATAACTGAGTATAGTGGAGTAATAGTGGAGTATAACTGAGTATAGTGGAGTAATAGTGGAGAATAGTGGAGTATAACTGAGTATAGTGGAGTATAACTGAGTATAGTGGAGTAATAGTGGAGAATAGTGGAGTATAACTGAGTATAGTGGAGTATAACGGAGCGTAACCGATTATGGTGGAGTATAGCTGAGTATAGTGGAGTAATAGTGGAGTATAACTGAGTATAGTGGAGTAATAGTGGAGAATAGTGGAGTATAACTTAGGGATGCACCGAATATTCGGCCACCGAAAATTTTCGGCCGAAAATGTCCCAAAAGTACATTTTCGGTTTTCGGCCGAAAGACTTTTATCACCGAAACAACACGGCCGAAATGTTGTGATGACGCAAACAGAAACCGCGACCTGCACGTGCTTGTCTGAAGCAACATATCCGCGGTGTAGACGTATTTCAGTATATCTGAGAAAGACCTACATCTGCTCTATGCACAAGCGCTGACAGCGAGAGCTCATGTCCTCGATGAGAAGAGGACCAGACTTCACTGTGAAACCGAACGCAATCTTTAACAGTGGGCATGTTTTAAGCGCGGAACACACTTCAATCTGGCGGCGGCGCACGCGCGTGAACGCGATCATCTGTGAGCGCGACCGATCATCTCTTCCTTAAGAATAAACATGAATGAACATCTAAGGTGTGTTGAGGATACATTACAACTTACTGTCACGTATCATATATGGTGTAATCGCTCAATCAGTGTTTCAACGGCAGAAAGACCTCTATATAACTGCTGTAAACTAAACAGTCATGTAGCATCACATTTACCTCAGGCACCTCAGTGTCCACATCTGTTAGTTCACTAGAGAAATCAACTCTTTCACTAAATATATGACCTATATTAGCCGTTATATTCGTTATATTCTACTTAACCTGTTAATGATATATTGATTATTTCATGTATGTTTAAATAAACCTGTCATGAAAATGACAGACACTGTGTATAAATGATTATATTTCAACAACGAATTGGATAAAAAACTATTTTATAATTAGATTTAGAAGTTATTGCAAAAACTGCCTTATGTGAAGTTTACATGTTTGTGTACTATGTTACTTGAGTGTTGATTATTAGACCTAAAAATACATAGCAACTGAATTTATGCTAATAGTTTTGGCTCTGTTGTTAACCTTTAATATTAATATGCAAGTAAGGGCTCCCTATATAGTTTAGAGCAATATATTCAATAAACTTTTAGTTATAATTTAATTCATTTAAGGACAGATACTTTTTTTTTCAGTAAACCAATAAAAATAAATAAAAAGCCATTTTGTAAAACTGTTGTACTGAACCGTCAGTTTTGTGCACCGTTACACCCCTATTCTACAGTTAACATATGGGCTATGGCAGTCTTTGTTTTGATACACTATTATGTTGAAGGCCTACAGAGAAAATAGTTGTATCTTTAAGCAGTTGCACTTGTTCTGAATGCACTTTCTTGTAGTCCTACAGAGAACATTTTTAAAGGGTAACTAAACCCTAAACCAACTTTTTTTAGTTAATGATCTGTAATACTGGGGCTTTATTAATGCTGTTCATTGATTCGAGTAAATGTTTTGACATTTGAGTATAAAGTGTTTTAATTCTATAAAATATGGTGTAAAACCGCCAAAGTGCTGCCCTCTTAAGGTTGAACGGTGGCTACTGCAGTTGAATTTTCCTATTGGACGTTGTGGTACATCGTGACGTAGGATGGTACCTCCAACGGCTCACAATCCGCGCCCCTAGCACGAGCTCACCACGCCCTCAGAAATGTTTTCCCCAATCACACGATGAGAACGGCTTCACTCCAGTATGAACTGTCATATTACATAAAGTAGAAACATTATGAATGAAACTCACTTGACACATGCTTTAACATTGTATTGAAGAAAATACGGTTAAATAATGAAGTTGTCAGTACACGTCAGGCTTTTCTTGCGATTTTATTGCCGCCCGTCATGTGTACAGATAATTTTCATACATGAGACGCGCTTTCAAACCCTGACACGCAAGCGGTTGCCGCGGACGCAGATAGATTAGGTCAGTTCTCTTGCGCGGCTGCTTCACTAGCATCGTCGGCATCGGGAGTTAACGCAGTTTGAGCAGCGGCTCGCATTGATAAGGCTCCGGGTTTATGTCTACAGACAATCCACCCTCCTCCACTTCAGGTGAAGGTAGGAGAAATGACCGCTCTGTTGCAAAGCTACTGGCGTCACTCCAGTCATTCTCCATCTTTGCGACTCGCGAGTCTGACAGCTGTCAATCAACCCGTCCCTGCGGGTCTCAGGTGCACGCCCTCCGCTCAGCCCCGCCCTCGGTTCGTCCCCTCTGTGTCCGCCGGGCTCTGCCCACTTTTCCAGCATTTTTTGAAAATTGCCAGTGGGTGGAGTTAAGCTCTGAGCAGGGGTTTAGTTACCCTTTAAATGCACTAGACCTAAATGCACTTTGTTTTTATGAGAGAACATTTAATTTTATAACCTTTCTGTAGGCCTGTACATTATTATTTAATGTACAAATGAGTGGGGTCAAGTTAAACATTTTAGTTTTAATTTTATTTTATACTGTGCATTGTTGCAATGTGCTAAATAAATATTGGCATAATTTGTAATTTATTTATTCTTTGAAACTTTAATATTAATTTATGCAATTGCAATGCCTTGATTTTAGTAAAGTTAGTACACAGTCATAGCCATAAATGCAATGGTACTAATAATTGGCATAATTTCTTTCGGTGTTTCGGTTTTCGGCTTTCGGCCTTGGTTTCCTCTTTTTCGGTTTTCGGTTTCGGCCAGGAATTTTCATTTCGGTGCATCCCTAGTATAACTGAGTATAGTGGAGTATAACGGAGCGTAACCGATTATGGTGGAGTATAGCTGAGTATAGTGGAGTAATAGTGGAGTATAACTGAGTATAGTGGAGTATAACTGAGTATAGTGGAGTATAGTGGAGTATAACGGAGCGTAACCGATTATGGTGGAGTATAGCGGAGTATAGCGGAGTATAACGGAGCGTAACCGATTATGGTGGAGTATAGCGGAGTATAACGGAGCGTAACGGATTATGGCGGAGTATAGCGGAGTATAGTGGAGTATAACGGAGCATAACGGATTATGGCGGAGTATAGTGGAGTAATAGTGGAGTATAGCGGAGTATAACGGAGCGTAAGGGATTATGGCGGCGTATAGTGGAGTATAACGGAGCGTAACGGATTATAGCGGAGTATAGCGGAGTATAGTGGAGTATAACGGAGCGTAAGGGATTATGGCGGAGTATAGTGGATTATAACGGAGCGTAGCGGATTATGGCGGAGTATAGCGGAGTATAGTGGAGTATAACGGAGCGTAACGGATTATGGTGGAGTAATAGTGGAGTATAACGGAGCGTAACGGATTATGGTGGAGTATAGCGGAGTATAGTAAAGTATAACAGAGCATAACGGATTATGGCGGAGTATAGCGGAGTATAGTGGAGTATAACGGAGCGTAACGGATTATGGCGGAGTATAGCGGAGTATAGTGGAGTATATCAGAGCGTAACGGATTATGGCGGAGTATAGCGGAGTATAGTGGAGTATAACGGAGCGTAACGGATTATGGCGGAGTATAGTGGAGTATAACGGAGCGTAACGGATTATGGTGGAGTATAGCCGAGTATAGTGGAGTATAACAGAGCGTAACGGATTATGGTGGAGTATAGCGGAGTATAGTGGAGTATAACGGAGCGTAACGGATTATGGCGGAGTATAGCGGAGTATAGTGGAGTATAACAGAGCGTAACGGATTATGGCGGAGTATAGCCGAGTATAGTGGAGTATAACGGAGCGTAACGGATTATGGCGGAGTATAGCGGAGTATAGTGGAGTATATCAGAGCGTAACGGATTATGGCGGAGTATAGCGGAGTATAGTGGAGTATAACGGAGCGTAACGGATTATGGCGGAGTATAGTGGAGTATAACGGAGCGTAACGGATTATGGTGGAGTATAGCCGAGTATAGTGGAGTATAACAGAGCGTAACGGATTATGGTGGAGTATAGCGGAGTATAGTGGAGTATAACGGAGCGTAACGGATTATGGCGGAGTATAGCGGAGTATAGTGGAGTATAACAGAGCGTAACGGATTATGGCGGAGTATAGCGGAGTATAGTGGAGTATAACAGATCGTAACGGATTATGGTGGAGTATAGCGGAGTATAACGGAGCGTAACGGATTATGGCGGAGTATAGTGGAGTATAACGGAGCGTAACGGATTATGGTGGAGTATAGTGGAGTATAACGGATTATGGCGGAGTATAGCGGAGTATAGTGGAGTATAACAGAGCGTAACGGATTATGGTGGAGTATAGTGGAGCATAACGGAGCGTAACGGATTATGGCGGAGTATAGCGGAGTATAGTGGAGTATAACAGAGCGTAACGGATTATGGTGGAGTATAGTGGAGTATAACGGATTATGGCGGAGTATAGCGGAGTATAGTGGAGTATAACAGAGCGTAACGGATTATGGTGGAGTATAGTGGAGTATAACGGATTATGGCGGAGTATAGCGGAGTATAGTGGAGTATAACAGAGCGTAACGGATTATGGTGGAGTATAGCGGAGTATAGTGGAGCATAACGGAGCGTAACGGATTATGGCGGAGTATAGCGGAGTATAGTGGAGTATAACGGAGCGTAACGGATTATGGCAGTGTATAGCGGAGTATAGTG
>NC_137117.1:40910494-40915494 GCF_949357685.1 Gobio gobio | reverse complement strand
GAAAGAGCCGTTAAAGAGCTTAGCTCAAATCCAGCTTACATAAGTCCAGCATCACATGCCTCAGTTGTTGGTAAACGCTCCGGCTGTAATGGCACAGGGAACGCTTGATATACTGTTTCACCGCTGGGATCGTCTGGGAATGGCGGACGGGATAATCTACATCACAACCATCTTTACCTCAGCCTGTCACAGCAAGACTTCATCTGCTGCTAATGTGGCCACACACACACACACACACACACACACACTTGATGATGTGCATATTGTAGAGCTGCACCGTTCTGCACACACACAGACATCACGATTCTCAATAGATAACTAAACAACATGACATTCAGACAAAATCTTAATGGCTGCAGTCTAAAATAAATTTAATTCATTTGAATTCATTATTTAAAGAGAACCGTTTGAGTGAACGATTCAGTGACTCACTCATAAAGACTTCACTTGTTTAATTTGAACGAATCTCTTGAGTGAATGATTCAATGACTCACTCATAAAGACTTCACTTGTTTCATTACTGGATGAATCCATGTTTTTGAACGAATCTCTTGAGTGAATGATTCAGTGACTCACTCATAAAGACTTCACTTGTTTCATTACTGGATGAATCCATGTTTTTGAACGAATCTCTTGAGTGAATGATTCAGTGACTCACTCATAAAGACTTCACTTGTTTCATTACTGGATGAATCCGTGTTTTTGAACGAATCTCTTGAGTGAATGATTCAGTGACTCACTCATAAAGACTTCACTTGTTTCATTACTGGATGAATCCGTGTTTTTGAACGAATCTCTTGAGTGAATGATTCAGTGACTCACTCATAAAGACTTCACTTGTTTCATTACTGGATGAATCCGTGTTTTTGAACGAATCTCTTGAGTGAATGATTCAGTGACTCACTCATAAAGACTTCACTTGTTTCATTACTGGATGAATCAGTGTTTTTGAACGAATCTCTTGAGTGAATGATTCAGTGACTCACTCATAAAGACTTCACTTGTTTCATTACTGGATGAATCAGTGTTTTTGAATGAATCTCTTGAGTGAATGATTCAGTGACTCACTCATGAAGACTTCACTTGTTTCATTACTGGATGAATCAGTGTTTTTGAATGAATCTCTTGAGTGAATTTTATTTTTTAAATGGAAAAAAATAACTTGTAAACTCTTACTAAGGCTATTATAGTTTTGATTTATATTTTCAAGTAGTTTTTTAATTATTTTTTTCAGTTTTGTAATTTCAACTGTAATCACATTTCCTTCATTTGTCGAATTAAATATGAAAAACTTATAAAAAAAAAAAAAAAACTTTTTATGTACAGTATATACTATTATAGTTTTTATTGATATTTTTTGTTTATATTTTCAGTTTTCATAGTTTCTTTTTTTGTGCTTTTGTCCGTTTATTAGATTTAGTTTTTTGTTAAATATTTCCTATGTAATTTTAATAAATGTTTTATTTCAGTTGGTAATTTTAGTACTTCCTTGGCAACATTTCTAATGTTCATGAAGTTGAAGTGTTTAATGTTATTGAATGCTCATAAATGTGTTTGAGTAGTTTGACAGGTTTAGTGTGTGAGGTCCATCACTCTTCACCTGTGGTCAAGCTGTGTCCAGAAACTGTGAATACACTCACTGAGATGTTTATGTAACGGTCTTACCCATCCACTAAGCTCTCGTTCGTAAGACGTGTGTGTGAAAGAGTTAGGAAAGCATTACAGTCTATTTGGAGTGTTTTGTTTGCACATAAACATCTTCTAAAGTGCTCACATCCGTCAGGAGTCAGTAATGAAACATTGCATCCGCTCAAAGTTGCTCTTTTCAACCCGGACGGTCTTGCATGTTTTGTGCTAATCACAGATTAAATCAGAAATATTTTCTATGGCAGTTTGATTATGCACCGATCATACTGTTGTTGTTGATGTTGTTCCAAATCCAGAACTATAAATTGGAATTTAATTGAGGAAACTACAACGATTGTAATTTGGAGAATTAGAATTAAAATGGAATTCAATTTTTTAAAATCTGCTTTAAAATTACATTTCATATTTCAAGATTAATTTGCCATAAACGTGACATCATATGTTCGTGTTCATTATGCAAAGTTGAAAATTAATATAAATATTTAAAATGCTATATATATTTGTGTATATGTATAATTTCATTGTATTTATTAAATTGCCATTAGGGTTGCAAAGTTTCCAGAAACCTTCCAGAATTTTTGGAAACTTTCTAGGAATTTTTGGGGGAATTTTTGGAAACTTTCCATGATTTTTTATTTTTATTTTCAGGAATTTTCGGAAACTTTCCATGATTTTTTGGGAAATTTCAGAATTTTTTTGGAAACTTTCCATGTGTTTGTTTAGATTTTCTATAATTTTTGGAAACTTTCCCTGATTTTTGGGGGGAATTTTTAGAGAAATTTTGGATACTTTACATGTTTTTCCTAACATTTTTCTAGAATTTTTGGACCCTTTCCATGTTTTATTTTTGGAAACTTTACATGTTTTTCTTTAGATTTTCTATAATTTTTGGAAACTTGCCATGATTTTTTTTTATATTTTCATGAATTTTTGGAAACTTTCCATGTTTTTTTTTAGATTTTCTAGAATTTTTGGAAACTTTCCATGATTTTTGGGGGGATTTTTTAGAGAATTTTTCGGAAACTTTCCATGATTTTTTTTTAAATTTTCATGAATTTTTGGAAACTTTCCATGTTTTTTTGTTTTTTTTAATTTTCATGAATTTTTGGAAACTTTCCTGTTTTGTTTTTTTTGGTGAAAACTTTTCATGATTTTGGGGGGAATTTTAGAGAATTTCTGGAAACTTTGCATGTTCTCTTTACATTTTCTAAAATTTTTGGAAATGTTCCAGCCCCTTTTCAACCCTAATTGCAATTCATTTTTAGGACTCTGTAGCAAAATCAGAAAAAAATAATAATTCAAGAAGATTTACTTAGAATTAATTTTGTATGCAATTCCGTTCAAAACGTTGGGGTCAGTGAGTTTCTTCATTTAAAGAAATTAATACTCTTATTCAGTAAGAATGTGTTGAATTGGTCATAAATGCATATGTAATGTTTTGCGGCAGCAGTAAGTTGAATTTTTGCATCCGTGTTCACGCCATGTTATAATTATGAGATGACAACACGTGATTTCTATTCCACATAATGAATCTGCTGCGCTCAGGAAATTCCCAGTTGTAATTACGAGTACGAGTTGAAACCTGGTAATTACGACATGGTGTGACGCACCTGTTCTAACCGGATGAACTCGCATGATGTGCTAATCATAGAACATCCTGGTCATTAGCTTGGGAAGGTTTGCAGGATTGAAGCATATTTTCCGTTTTTCCCCATAGCACCGATGGAGTGTGTGGCCGGGTCATCTAGTGTGTATCAGCGAGACCTCTTCGCACGTCAGGCCCTTTTCAACCACATCACCGTCTCCAAAAAGCGCAACTGGCTCCAGCAGAGCGCGGCGTGGCCCTTCCCTCAGGCCGAGGACGTCCCAGCGCCCCCTGCAGGAGAGGAGGAGCCTACAGAAGCCCCGCCCCCTCGCCCTCGCCGCCTCCCTCTGCCCGACCCCAGCCTCAGAGCCAGAGCCGACCTGGCCGAGGAGAACGACGCCGACGATGAAGGGGAGATTTGGTACAACCCCATCCCGGAGGATGAAGAGGCCGACTGCATTCCCACCATCAGGGTGTCCCAAACGGGTCCAGTGATGGACGGCGACGGGGCCGGCGAGAGGCCGACGCAGGAGGACAACCTCAGAGCCACAGGTACGTCTCCATAGCAACAGGAAGTCAAACCTCCAACCGTTTGCTTAATGTGAAATAAATATGAATAATAACTAGATTAAAAAGTTTGTTGAGACAAACTTTAAGTTGGCTTGAGAAAGCCGGACCAGAAAGTGATGGATGGATGGATGGACAGAACGATAGATAGATAGATAGAACGATAGATAGAACGATAGAACGATAGATAGAACGATAGATAGATAGATAGATAGATAGATAGATAGATAGATAGATAGATAGATAGATAGATAGATAGATAGATAGATAGATAGATAGATAGATAGATGGACAGAACTATAGATAGATGGACAGAATGATAGATAGATAGATAGATAGATAGATAGATAGATAGATAGATAGATAGATAGATAGATAGATAGATAGATAGATAGATAGATAGATAGATAGATAGATAGATAGATAGATAGATAGATAGATAGATAGATAGATAGATAGATAGATAGATAGATAGATAGATAGATAGATAGATAGATAGATAGATAGATAGATAGATAGATAGATAGATAGATAGATAGATAGATAGATAGATGGACAGAACGATAGATAGATAGATAGTAGGGGTGTAACGATTCATCTACTACATCGATGTATCGATTTATTTTCCTATGATCTAACTACATCGATCTGTGCTCGGCAAGTTGGCCTTCCGGACGACATATATCGATCTAACATCGTTTTAAAAGTTAATCAATCGATTGTATCGATCATGGGAAATAACGCATTGGATTTAAGCACGTCAGACTTTATATGGATATTTTTTCTTAGCACTTTTAATGATAAAGCCGTTAAACGTTACTCGATTCAGTCTGCCTATCTGTGACATCATCGCAACGCACGCACCAGCAGCAGCGCTAAGAAAACAAAACATAGCATGGCGGATGACAGAGAAGCCAACGTGCGAGAAATTATCAAGCCACCAGGAGAAAGAGCTAAGTTAGTAACGTGTTACCTGTACTTTCAACCCTTGCTAAATGTTACCTGTGCATTCCTGACACCAGTGTGCCTGCAGAGCGAGCTTTAGTACTGCTGGCCACATAGTGAAGGCACAGAGAAGTGTTCTGCGGTCAGATCATGGTGATATTTTTGAAAAAGAAATCTGTAGAGTCATTGAAGAGTAGTTGGTTACATTTTATCTTTGTTAAATATTGTTTGTTTATTAAACTGAGAGTAGTAGCAG
>NC_137117.1:40735494-40902994 GCF_949357685.1 Gobio gobio | reverse complement strand
TTTACAACACAAACACACATTTATACACTTTAACCTCATCCTTTTACTCACTCTTGCAAGTTTGGGGTTTTACGAAGCGGGAAATTACCGCAGATATTTATTTTTAAAATTAATCAACCAAGATTAATCACATCAAACCAGGCAATTGTTAACTATTTTGTGAGAAGTAATTTCAGCAATACTCCCTTCTCTAGCTCTCAAAATTTGCAAATTGCTTCTGGCTTTAAAAGACATCGTACTTACACTAGAGCAATCTGCGCGCTCAGATTCAACACTTTCACTGTCGTTTCGGGAGAGCTGACGGAAATCACTGCCCACATCTTTCTAAACCTCGCCAATTTGAACATGCAAGCGATTTTATAGCATTTCGTAATACATGGGGGCTCAACCCCTTAACTGTCACCCCCTTTTGAGAATACACTATCCAAACTTAAAGGGCTGTAATTCAAGAATTCTTTAGAATATAGACCAAAGTTTGGTCTCGTTTTAAAAAAGACACTCAGCAGATTATTGCTGAATTGAAAGCAATTCAAAAAGTATGAAAAAGTTATGGAAGTTTAATCTACTGTAAATGAAAAATACTGTACTAAATATTTTTTATTTCATATAAAATATATATTTTACAAAAAATGTTTTATTATAAAATGACGATAAAATCAAAGCAATGTGTCTAACCAAGTTGTGTTCCAAATTTGAAGTTGTCACACAAATTGAAGTTCCCATGAGATTTTGTTTAGGTGCTGTACCAAAAATAGCCACCGGGTGTCATTAAAATCCATTGATTGTTTTTTTTAATCCATTTTCCTGTAGATTTCAGTCCAAATGTCACATCCATCACAAAACAGTCACCAAATATGGACCCTTGAGACTCAGACCTTTCCGACGATATGTGTTTTGTCAAGATTGGAAAAGATTTTGATTACAAAGTAGTTAGAATAATTGTTGTAATATGAAACATGACATCGCCCACTAGGGGGAGGAGCCCGCTAGAATAATTTAGAGTAACGTTTCCATGGTAACACAATGTCCGATGTCAAAACGGTTTACACAGGAAGAATTTTGAGTTTATAAGCTTTCAAATGATACCTAATTTATGAAAATTACTTAAATATATGACACGAAAAAAAGCAGATGAAAAAAGAGCACCAGGTGTTCCACCTGTGGAACGGTGACATTTAAGAGGTTGAGTTTTCTTTGCGCTCATACCAACAACACACACAAACAAGCCTAAAGAGCTTGCGCATTCCAAATTAAGCTGTTTTTCCTTAGTCAAATACACACAAACATTTCTAAATACTCTTGTAAACAGTCGGTTAGGTCGTTGACGGCAGATTTTCTAGATGCCGTCTCTATGATAACTTTAATCACACAACAAAAGATGAGAAAATTCACACAAAATTCATCATTTTGGAATCGAAATTAGGAATCGATAAGGATCGTAATCGTTCAAATTCAAACGATATCCAACCCTAGTGATGACGTCATACAACACAGAAGTCGAGCATTTGAGGTTATAAAGTATATAAATGTGTATTTGTGTTGTAAATGTCGGATGGTTTGTCTAGATCAGACTCTATTCCTCGTCTGGGATCGGTTAGAGCCTCTGAAACTGCATTGATTTGGACCTTCAACCGTTGGTTCCCATTTAAGTCCATTATGTGCGGAAAAATCCTGGAATGTTTTCCTCAAAAAATGACTGAAGAAAGAAAGACATGAACATCTGATGAGATGGGGGTGAGGAAATTGGAAAGGGCAGATGTATCGATACTCAAAATCACGATCAGCAATGCAGCGATTGGCTGGCGGCAAGACAGTAACGTAATGACATCATTTAATTCATTTCGAATTTCTGGACCGTTATAAGGAAAACAGCCAAGCGACCAAAACAACATAGAAGTTATATTAGATAAATGAAATGTGCAGTCGCTCAAATCCAGCTAACGGAGTTAGCAACATACGAAGAACTGACCCCTGGGGGTGCAATTTGCTAATTAAACCCTCCTTGTTCTTCCCACAGATCCTTTAGAGCAGTCCACTGGTGGACTTTCTCCCTCTTCTAGTCCGAACCCGGCTAAAAGGAGCACAGCTATCAACTGGTCTTTTCCCGATAAAATCAAGTCACCTCGGACTGTCCGGAAACTTTCTATGAAGATGAAGAAACTGCCTGATCTTAGTCGGAAGCTTAGCGTTAAAGGGAACCCTGCTAGCAATGTGCCCATCAGCCAATCAGAACCCAGGGCTCACTCACCGAGAGCCAATGGGATGGCAGAGCTGGGCCAGTCCCAGCCGAGACTATCACCGCCAGGGGTGACGACGGCATTGGCGAGTGGGAACGTGATTTGGCGGTACCATCTGGACAGCAGTGTGTCTACTCAGCATAGCTTCGATAAGAGAAGGAGCAATAGTGGCGGCATTCCCAAATCGGCCAGTAAGGGAGGTTACCTAAGTGACGGAGACTCGCCTGAACTTGTGGCCAAGTCGGGCAAGCATGGCAACTCGGAAAGAAAGAACGCTAAAGCCAGGGATCCCAATGGGAATGGCGGAAGTCCGAAGCTCCCTGGCACGGAGCTGGATATCGATGCCTTCCGTCCGTACAGTTTCTCCGAGCAGCCAAAGTGCCTATCGTTCATCTCGGGACTAATGAGTCTCCACTTCTACGGTGCAGAGGACCTGAAGCCACCGCGGGTCGATTCTCGCAACGTCTACTGTGCCATCCAGGTGGACTCTGTCAATAAAGCTCGCACGGCCTTGCTGACCTGTCGCACAGCCTTTCTGGACATGGACCACACCTTTAACATTGAGTTGGAGAACGCTCAGCACCTCAAGCTTGTTGTCTTCAGTTGGGAATCCACGCCACGGCGGAACCGGGTGTGCTGCCATGGAACCGTGGTTCTCCCGGCCTTGTTTCGCGTGAGTAAGACACACCAGCTCGCGGTCCGTCTGGAGCCACGTGGGATGATCTACGTGAAGCTGAGTCTCATGGAGCAGAGGCAGAACTCTCTTGACGGGGATCACGAAACGCAGGTGTTCGGCGTAGAGGCTCGGCGCGTGGTGGAACGGGAAGCTTCTGGATTGATGGTTCCACTGCTCATCGAGAAATGCATCTCTGAGATCGAGAGGAGGGGTTGTCAGGTGAGTGAGCGAGTGGCTCTTTAACCTGCGGACAGTTGCAAACCAGAGTGTGTAATTATTTTGATGCCAAATTAATTACTTATTATCCAGTTTAATCCGAGAGTATAAGTAAGCTAGCTTGACAAGCCAGACCCACATCAAGATGTTTGGTCTGGGAACTCACCATTGACAGGGCTTAATCCAAGGGGCGGGATAAACGGTTGTCTTTCAAATTCCCTCTGCACGCAATTGGATAGCGCCACAACCAACCGAGGCGGAGCTAATGTTAGTTGACAGATTAAACTCCGAATACATCTTCCTTTCTTACGAATTACTTAAGTGCCGTTCTTTGTTCTTTCCTCAAAGAAAAGTCTTCCAGAGTAGCGGCCAAAACCGATTTGAAAGACGCTGGTCGTCAGCTTCTTTGTTTACCTGTAGCACGCAGAATCTCCGCAACTCCGCTCCGTCATTATGTTAAGCCCGCCCACCGACTCTACACATGCTGTGATTGGCCTGACCAAAGTTTGGTTTTTCCAGCTCTGAGGTCTACCGAGAGTTGCTAGACTACACAAAATAAATGTTCTGCCGCTAGGCTGCGTCTAGATTTCTAGGCTATAAGTAAGCCATTGATACATTGAATTTCTGAGCAGTGTCACACTGTGGCACCTTCAAAAGAGTCCTAGAAGAGTTTGGAATTGGACTTCCAGTGATGGGTCAGTAGAAATGTTTGGGAAACTTGCTTTGCAGTTTCATCTGGTCCTACTAGTTGCCCAGAAATTACGCACTCTTGTATCTTCATGGCTACATTCAGACTGCAGGCGAAATGTCCCAGATATCAGATATTTGATACTCCGATTGTATTCATTTGAAAGAAGAATGTCATATACACCTAGGATGGGTTGATGGGGAGTAATTTTCATTTTTAATATGGATGACCGCTGCCAAGGTAGTCAGTGGAGGTCTTGCAAAGAATCCAAAACAGAAAATGCACAATCACCTCTAGACTTAAGACGTGTACCTGAAATCTTAAGCACAATCTGCGAGTTCGACCATAGCGATCTTGTGGAGGACTGAATGTTTAAGAGATCCCTGATATACTCTGGAGCCAAACCATGGATGGCTTTAAAAGTTGGGATGCACCGAAATCCAGATTTTTGGGCCGAATACCGAATCCACTGGTTGAGGTTCTGCCGAATCCAAAACCGAAAACTACTCCCATCCTCAGTCCATTATCAAAAAAACTATTCCGGTTCTTCAAAGCTTCGAACGGATTCAGTGTATTTTCGTTTTGTCATCTTAATTTGGTAATTAAGTGAAAAATATTTAGTGTTGGCCTATTTATTTTATTATTTTTATATATATTTTTTCTGATCTGTATGCTGCTGTTTGCGCGGTAAAATAATAAATATTTTTGACGGGTCACAGACACTCGTCAATCATATTTTTATTTAATGCCAATTCAATATTATAATCTTATCAGTTAACGTTTAATAATCGGATAATGAGCAGCGTTGTCGGTTGGGAAAATTAACCGAAATGAGCATCCCTACTGCAGTGTATTTTTAATTTCATTTAATTTTAATTAAGAATAGGCAACATTATGCCAGGATGACTGTCCTTCCTACCTGAAGTTGCTTTATTGGCTGCTTTCTGTAGATTCCTTCATGCAAAACTCGTATTCTTTCGGATGTTTAATACGCAAATGGCGATGTTGTGTATTTTTTAGGGTCCTTGCCACCACGGGACAAATCGGCATTGCAAATTGAACATGTAGCTCGACTTGAATCTTTCTTTTGACTCAAAGGATTAGTTCACTTTATAATAAACTTTTGCTGATAATTTACTCACCCTCATGTCATCCAAGATGTCCATGTCTTTCTTTCTGCAGTCGAAAAGAAATTAAGATTTTTGATGAAAACAGTCCAGGGTTTTTCTCCATATAATGGACTTCAATGGGCTCCAAATGGTTCAAGGTCCAAATGACAGTTTCAGTGCAGCTTCAAAGGGCTTTAAACGATACCAGACGATGAATAAGGGTCTTATCTAGCGAAACGATCAGTATCTGCGAGAAACCGAGCAGTATTTATGCTATTATTTTACCTCTTATCAGAGGAACGTGATCATCTCTGAGCTCAGCCATAACTTCCGCTAAGTGAGGTCAAAATATGAGCATGGTCATAGATGTATCGATCGTAGATGCCTTATTCTACTGATCCGTGCAGGCACTAATGAGGCATCTACGTATACATCTATGACCACGCTCGTATTTTGACCTCACTTAGCGGATGTTATGGCTGAGCTCAGAGATGATCTTCTTCTTCTTTCGTGTGTCGTCATCAAATGTCCAGCTCAGTAGAACTCAGCCACGTTCTCATCTCAGGTCCCACGTCGAAGAGGCCGGCCTCCGAAGGTGGTTTATACAGTGGACAGGTGGTGATTATGTGCTCAGCGGTCTGTTCTGGCTCCCCACACTCACACACTGCTCTGTCCTCCAGGCCCCACTTCCTCATTGATGCTTTGTAACGTCCCACCCCAGTTCGCAGGCGGTTTAGCAGAGTCCATTGCCGACGTGGCAGATCCTCTTCTTCAAGACCGCCTCCAGGATCAAAGATGTAACGGTGGATTCGTGAGGGTCCTGCTGACTCCCACTCCTGCTTCCAAGCTGCCGCGAGCCATGCCTCTGTAGACAGGTCCTCAGGGATGGACCTGAGCAGGTCTTGTGCCGCCTTGTTGTACGGGTGGCGGGACTTCAGTCTATGAGGAGGTAGTGCTGTTGTGGTGGTATTGTGCAGGATATGCCAGTTGCATCTTTGGGCTTTCCTTGCAAGAGCAAGGGTAGCAGCCTCTCGTCGGAGGCCGGCCGGGGCAATTCCTGCTAGTGTTGGCAGATGGTAGACAGGGGTAGAATTCAGGCAGCCAGTTATAGTCCGAAGGGCGGTGTTTATGGCAGTGTCGACTTTCCTGGCGTGTGGGCTTCTGGACCAGGCTGGGGCACAGTATTCAGCTGTGGAGAAGACGAGGGCTACTGTTGATATTCGAAGCACCTTGGCAGTTGCACCCCAGCTAGTACCAGCGAGACGTCGAATTATTGCCACCCTTGATGACACTTTGGCCGTCACTTCTTCAAGGTGTTGTTTGAATGTTAGAGATCTATCCAGGCGTACGCCAAGGTACCGTGGGGCTTGCTGGAACTCAAGACGCTTGTTATTAACGAATATGTCCAGTTCCCGTCTGGCCTCACTGTTGTTCAGGTGGTAGGCTGCTACAACTGTCTTGCCGATGCTAAGTTGTAAACGCCACTCACGCAGGTAGGCTGCCAAGGTGTCCATGTCCTGGTTTAGGCTGGCCTGTATCTGCTCCCATGTTTGTTGTCTCATCATAATGGCCAGGTCGTCAGCGTAACCATATTTCCGCGATGTTGTTTCCGGTAGGTCATGGATGTAGATATTGAATAACATCGGTGCAAGGACAGATCCCTGCGGAACACCATTCCTCAGCCTTCTGAGCCTGCTGCATTGACCGTCACTTGTCTTTAAGGTGAAGCTGCGGTTCGTCACCATCTCAATGATGAACTTCACCATGTGCCGGTCGGGAATGATCTTTAGTAGCTTTAGGTGGAGTCCGCGGTGCCAAACGGTATCGTAAGCGGCTGTAAGATCAAGCAGCACTACTCCAGCCTTCTGCTTTTCCTGAAAGCTGTCCTCAATGTCTTGGGTGAGCAGTGTCACCTGGTCAACCGTTGACCGACCGCGCCGGAAGCCAGCTTGTTCCCGTGGGAGTTGAGGGTCCACTATTGGCTCGATACGATTATAGATCAGCCTCTCCAGGGTTTTGAATGGAACACAGAGCAGTGAGATGGGTCGGTAGGATTTGGGGTCTTCCGCAGGCTTGTTTGGTTTTGGAAGGGCTATAACAGCAGCGCGGCGCCATATCTTCGGGAGCTTGGACCTCCGAAGGCATGTCGAGTAGAATGAGCAGAGCCATACAGATGTTCTTACACTCTGGTGAGTCACAAACTCAGGGTGGATGTAATCATGGCCTGGAGCTTTCCCTTGTTTGGTCTTACTCAAGGCAGTCTGGAGTTCAGCTGTTGTAAATTCCCCTGACAAGTTGGCGTCCACACTAGCTGCTCTATACTGGGAAGTCACCTGGTGTGATATTGTGCGGGCAAAGTTCTTATCAGCATCAGGGAAACAGCTGTTCTTAAGGAGCTGGGATGCGATGGCATTTGCTGTTATTGGGCACCGGGAGGTCGATGGTGTTCTACCTGTCAGCTGGTTTATTGTCCGCCACGCCTTACGGCTGGAGTGGGTGAAGTCAATTGACTGAACTACCTCTATCCACCTTGACCTACGGGTGGCATCTAGCTTCTGCAGAAGTACCGTTGCAGATTCTTCAACTTCCTCCCTGGAGCTTGCCTGCTGGTGGACATGCAGGAGGTGGCTGCATTCTCCATCCCAGCCCGGGATGTAATTTGTGTTAAAGCCACGGGGGATGGTTTTCCTTGCTGCCCCAAGGAGTACTCTGCAGTAAGCTGCATACCCAGCATCCACATCAGCGTTGTCTGGATCTGGGAGACAGAATGATGCTTTTTCTGTCTCCTCAGTGAATGACTGCCAATTTGCCTTACGAAAGTTCCATCTCCTGACGGGTTTCCCTACAACTGGCTGCACCAGGGATGGGACCTTTATGATGGACGGTCGGTGGTGTGAGCGGGGGAATCTATCCAGGACACGTCTCTCTGGCTTTTGAGCCGTGTGCCACACAACGAAAGCCAGGTCCGGGTTGGTGTGGGTATTCCAGCGTGCTGAAAAGAAGCTTGGAGGTTCTTTAGGGTCGAACAGCAGCAACGCATTGGCACTGGAGGCCCATTGGCTTAATATCTCTCCATTTGGTGTAGTATGGCTGTAACCCCAATCTATGTGTTGGCAGTTAAAGTCCCCTGCATAGATGGCGGGTGCAGGTGCCGGTGGAAGTGATGCCATGGTCAGCATTGATGGTGGGGGCTTGTAGACATTGACAACCGTTGTGGTCTGCACCTTAGTGGACAGCCATTCGATACTCGAGCCTGGTGGAGATTGGCCAGTGGCTGTCCAACTAAGGTTGTTCCTTACAAAGGTTGCAAGTCCGTGCTGTTTGCTGTGGATGGACCCAGCAAGCTGGAAACCGGGCAGCTTGAGGATGTTATCACTGTCACGGTGTGTCTCCTGGAGGAGGACGGCTGCTACTTTGTGGGAGTCAGCGAGGTGGTAGATGACTTCCATTTTGGCGGTGGTAAGGCCCTCTACATTAAGTTGGAACACCGACAGACCTTGGTACTCGATGGTCGGGATGGTCACTCGTCCTGACATGGACGCACCATATCCCTTCGGTCTCTTGCACCTCGGTCTGCCAGCTAGATGATGACTGGTTGGCGACATTAGTTTCGTAAGCTGGTCTTGCACCATTTATTGCTACTCACGGAGGGGGCCACGTGAAGGCTGTCGTCATCCCCCCCTCCCAGAGATGATCACGCTCGTCTGATAAGAGATAAAATAATAGCATAAATACTGCTCGGTTTCTCGCAGAAACTGATGGTTTGGCTTGATAAGACACTCGTTCATCATCTGGTATCGTTTAAAGCCCTTTGAAGCTGCACTGAAACGGTCATTTGGACCTTGAACCGTTGAAGTGAAGTTGAAGTCCAAAAATCCTGGAATGTTTTCATCAAAAACCTTAATTTCTTTTCGACTGAAGAAAGAAAGACATGGACATCTTGGATGACATGGGGGTGAGTAAATTATCAGCAAAAGTTTATTTGAAAATGAACTAATCCTTTAAATTACTGCCAAACAACACGTTTTCTGTTCACAAGTTCCATTTTCACTTTCTCACAGCCAACTGGATTCGAACGGTTCAGCTAGTAGGCTAAACACGTTCCCATAATCATTGCGTTCGACCAGCGGAGCGCGCGTAGTGCAAGCATAGGTTTCGGTTCGGTGGAAAAAAATTCTACGGTTCGGCAGAAACCGAACCCCGTCAAAAAGCCCAATATTCGGCCGAACCCGAATCCTGGGTTCGGTGCATCCCTATTTAAAAGTGAAGCCAGCCAGTGGAGAGAGACCAACATTGAAGTTAAATGGTCTCTCTTCTTAGTATCTACTTAGTACTGTGCTGGACTAACTGTGACTGGTCATGACACTTGCATATTGTTGCCCTACTGTTGGTTTGATTGCTTCTATTGCTTTCCTCATTTATAGGTCGCTTTGGATAAAAACGTCTGCTAAATGATTAAATGTATTTGTCAGTGGTTTGGTCACAGCATTTTGAACTAGTTGAAACCTCGACCCTTGCATATAACACATTACAGTTGTCCAAGCGTGAGGATATAAAAGCATGTATACTGTATTGCCAAAAGTTTTGGGACGCCTGCCTTTACATACACATGAGCTTCCCATTCTTAATCCGTAGGGTTTCATATGGAATCGGCCCACCCTTTGCAGCTCCAACAGCTTCAACTCTTCTGGGAAGGCTTTCGACAAGGTTTAGGAGTGTGTTTATGGAGATTCTTCTAGAAGCGCATTTGTGAGGTCAGGCACTGATGTTGGACGAGAAGGCCTGGCTCGCAGTCTCCGCTCTAATCATGTAAAGAGAAAAAAGAAATGGCCCTAAAATAGAGCCCTGGGGTACCCCGTAATTTACAGGAACAGCAGAAGAGTAATGATTGAGCCAATGCGCTCAACACACACCAGGTGGAGAGGAGAGAGAGTGATAGAGCCAATTGAGTGGATAGGGATTATTTGGAAGCCATGATTGATACGGGCCAATGGATGGAGTTTGTCCAGGACACCAGGGTTACACCCCTACTCTTTTACGAGGAGGCTCAACCCTGCTTGACTTCAGTTGGCAACCAGTCTTGGGCTACAGCGTAAAATGGCTGTGACTAAATCTTCTGTTCACACGGGTCACAACGAGTTCACACTCAAATCTGATATTGGCCACATTTAAAAAAAATACTGGGCAATAAATCAGAATTGAGCACTAAGGCTTGCAGTATGAACGTAGCCTAGTTGCCCAGAAATTACACACTTTGCCTTGAAGTGTATGAGGGTCTTCTGTCATTTGTTAGGCTTTGGTTAAAGTGAGCTCCCCAACCGTTCTAAAGTCCTTGTCCATGGACATTACACACTCACACAAACAAGCTTAGCAAGGCCTCTCCATGGTTTGTGTGCACAGGCGTATTGCCAAAGTTCTAGCCATTCATCTCCGTTATACACACACACACACACACACACACACACACACACACACACACACACACACACAATCTGTCTCTGTTACAGTGTCACCAAGAGTTTAATGCTGTTCTCGTCCATTCATCCCACCAAGTGTGTCTGCTGTCAACCCTCAAAACAACTCTTGTCTGCTGTTCTCAGATCAGATGTACCCAGATTAACCCCAATACACACGCATGGTGAATCTGACTCTGGACCAGCTGAGAAAGAGTTTCAGCCCCTTTGGTGTAAAGTAGATTCTTTGGGAAGGCTTTAAAGTTGCTGTTTTTACCTCAGCTGACCCTGAAGTGTTATTAGCTTCCGAATCTACAGCTAAAGCCCATAAATCTGATATATAAACAGTATATCCGCATATCATATTTAGCATGTTTTTCTTGCGATGCTTTCAATTTGCACTTGTTGTGCTGTAATTCTTTTTTGAGATGATGCAACCTAGCAAGGTCATGTGACAACTGTGTAACAAGTCACATACTATTTTAAGTTAGTATGCAGTATTTAAGAGTTTTTAGCTTCTGAACGAACAACTACACTTATAGCCAAATACAAGATTGTTCCTGGATGCATGCAATGTACAGTAGTTGATAGAACCCAAGTGCAGTTTATTTACAAAACAAAAACAAGTGCTGCATCCCAATTCGCCTACTTATACTACGACCTAAAAGTATGTACTCTTTTTGTGAAGAAAAAGTACATACTTTTGAGTGTGTAGCAGAAGAATAGGCAAGCTTTGGGACATACTACTATGCATACTATATTTAAACTGCCCTGTCAATCATCGTCACAGTTAAAATCCTCCACATTCAGTTTAATCTCCAACCGTATCGGAGAGAAATGTAGACGCACGTTGATCTGCCAGTCGTGTGTCTTTAATGCGGAGACTCTCCTCATGTGTTTGCAAATATAATGCATTTAAAAGTTAATGGCCAAACGTATCATTACAAAAGTTCTCAATGCAGCTGCAGGTGAAATAGTTAGAGTGCGCATCGATCTGCACTTCGAATTCTGACCGGAAATAGACCATCCAGGAATCTTTGGAATACTCTTTTCAACATACTATGATTTGGGACACACTAATTCTATTTTCGAATACTATTTAGTACGCATAGTATGCGAATTGGGACACAGCGAAGGACTCGACTCGAACGGACTCTAACAGGCTCGACTCGAACGGACTCTAACGGGCTCGACTCGACTAGAACGGACTCCACTCGAACGGACTCCACTCGAACGGACTCCACTGGACTGAAGTGGACTCAACTCGAACGGATTCGACTCGAACAGATTTGAACAGACTCGACTACAGACTCGACTCGAACGGACTCAACTTGACTCAAACGGACTCAACTCGAACGGACCCCACTACAGACTCGAATGGACTCGACTTGACTTGAACGGACTCGCCTCGAACGGACTCGCCTCGAACGGACTCGACCAGACTCTAACGGGCTCGACTCCACTAGAACGGACTCGACTCGAACGGACTCGACTCGAACTCTAACAGGCTCGACTCGAACGGACTCTAATGGGCTCGACTCCACTAGAACGGACTCCACTCGAACGGACTCCACTTGACTCAAACGGACTCGACTTGACTGAAGTGGACTCAACTCGAACGGATTCGACTCGAACAGACTCGACTACAGACTCGACTCGAACGGACTCAACTTGACTCGAACGGACTCGCCTCGAACGGACTCGCCTCGAACGGACTCTAACAGGCTCGACTCGAACGGACTCTAACGGGCTCGACTCCACTCGAACGGACTCCACTCGAACGGACTCCACTCGAACGGACTCCACTCGAACGGACTCCACTCGAACGGACTCCACTCGAACGGACTCCACTCGAACGGACTCCACTCGAACGGACTCCACTCGAACGGACTCCACTCGAACGGACTCCACTCGAACGGACTCCACTCGAACGGACTCCACTCGAACGGACTCCACTCGAACGGACTCCACTCGAACGGACTCCACTTGACTGAAGTGGACTCAACTCGAACGGATTCGACTCGAACAGATTTGAACAGACTCGACTACAGACTCGACTCGAACGGACTCAACTTGACTCAAACGGACTCAACTCGAACGGACCCCACTACAGACTCGAATGGACTCGACTTGACTTGAACGGACTCGCCTCGAACGGACTCGCCTCGAACGGACTCCACTCGAACGGACTCCACTCGAACGGACTCCACTCGACTGAATTGGACTCAACTCGAACGGATTCGACTCGAACAGACTGGTTCTCAACTCGAACGGACCCCACTACAGACTCGAATGGACTCAACTTGACTTGAACGGACTCACCTCGAACGGACTCGCCTCGAACGGACTCGACTCGACTCGAACGGACTCTAACGGGCTCAACTCGACTCGAACGGACTCTAACGGGCTCGACTCGACTCGAACGGACTCTAACGGGCTCGACTCCACTAGAACGGACTCTAACGGACTCGACTCCACTAGAACGGACTCGACTCAAACGGACACGACTCACTAACAGCGGTACAGGAAATACACACAATACTACACCAGGGAACAAGGCAAACATGAGGGCTTAAATACACAAGGACTAATGACTAAACAAGACACACCTATGAACAATCAAGACAATGAACCAATGACAACATGACACAAGAGACTAAGGAAGCACATGACATGATCACATGAGGGAACAGTGGAATCACATGACAAACCAGGAAACATGAACATAAAACCAAAATACACTGTTACAGTAGTACAGCACACTAGTTTAAAGCGTTGGTTATTGCATACTTCATACTATTGCATGCTATTGTTAGCTTTTTCCTTGTTTTTGCACTAGGCACTTGTGTGCACTACTATACGATAGTACCCTACACAACAGCTAAAACTCTAATCTGTGGTATTTCTGTGGTATCACTGGTACCAGAAATGCACAAATGTGCAATTATTGCATTTATTTCTGAGATGATAATTAGATGTTTCTTGCTAATGTAAATATGCTTGGTAGCACACTACAGTTTAAGACATGTTGTGTGTATACTGCTTTTTAAAAGCTAACATGAAGTGCATACTATGTAGTGGTTGTTCTGTATTCAGTTCACCGAAGTAGCGTTACTATAGTGTTCTTGGTAACTGAAATAAGTGAACTTGATTTAAGGTCGAAGCTTAGCTGATCTTAGTGTGTTGGGATCTTTACTAAAGCTTTTATAGCTTAAGAAAGCCACTCAGACGCACGACATAAGGAGGTCACATGTGCTAAAGGAATGTTTCCTATGAACTATGGCCGCGGGAAAACATCCACCAGTGTGTGTTTATGTGGGTAAATGATTATCTGTGTGCCGGGAGGGTTTCCCAGCACTTCTGTTGAAAGGAATAGTTCTCATGTTTATTTACGTTCTTATAGGCATAGTTCTTATGTCTTATACAATGCAACAAAACTGCATGGTTATTTATGTTCTATTATTACACTGAATGCATAACTTCTCTTTAAAAGATGCTTCATGCACCTCTGAATTATGTATATATATATTTTCTGAATATATATTTTTATGAACGTGACCTCTAGCGTTTGACCTGCTGAAGAGCAGAGAGTCCTGCGGAGACTTTTGGCTCGTTCCGAAATGAAACATTCCTCCTTTGGTTGAATGCATGTCACGTAAGCGGTCGCGTGGGATCTGTGGTCACATGCACACGGGTTCAGGCCAAGCTAAAACTGAACACTAGCCCAGAATCAGGATATGTTTGTCCTTTACTAGGGGAAGAAAAGAGGAAGGGATTGGTGGATTCAGGAAACTCTTCAGCTGTTTTTAACAACACTGCGGTCAAGCTATTATTTCCTCTGGGTGACACACACACACACACACACACACACACACACAACGCTGGTCTGAATCAAGCTGCTGTTTCACAGTGTAGGGAATTTCTTCTGTTTTTTTTTAAGCCTGGGCAGCTAAACCACTGCGGAATGTGCTCAACTGTGATTGGAATACAATACTAGTTCAATGCCGACTGAATCTGAAGTATATTCTCTATATTGTGTTGATCTATTTATGCATTTATTTATATATTAATTTATTTATTCATGCTTTTATTAATATATTCATTTATTTATGCATTTAATTATTCATGCGTGTAATTATTCATTCATTGAATTATTCATACATTTAATTATTCATGCATTTATGTATTCATGCATTTATTTAATTATTCATGCATTTATTTAATTCTTCATGCGTGTAATTATTCAATTATTGAATTATTCATACATTTAATTATTCATGCATTTATGTATTCATGCAATTAATTATTCACTCATTTATGTATTCATGCATTTAATTATTAATGCATTTATTTAATTATTCATGCTTTTAATTACTCATGCATTTAGTTATTTATGTATTCATGCATTTATTTAATTATTCATGCATTTATGTATTCACGTAATTAATTATTCACGCATTTATGTATTCATGCATTTATTTAATTATTCATGCATTTATGTATTCATGCATTTAATTATTCATGCATTTATTTAATTATTCATGCATTTATGTATCCACACAATTAATTATTCACACATTTATGTATTCACACATTTAATTGTTCATGCTTTTAATAATTAATGCATTTATGTATTCGTGCATTTAATTATTCGTGCACTTAATTATTCATGCATTTAATTATTCATGCATTTAATTATTCACGCATTTAATTATTCATGCATTTAATTATTCACGCATTATTGTATAAATTCTCTGGTTCATTCATCAAGTTGAGCACATTGCATTGTGGGATACAGATACAGTGTTTTTTGTTTGTATGCTGCACATTTTGACCAAATATATATAATTAATGAAGTGTAGATATCATTTAAAAAGTAGCAGGAAATTAAATATTCATACACTTTGCATTAGTCATTATTAATGTGATGATAATGATTGTTTCATACTGTAAACACTAGTGAGCCGTGTATAGTGTACATTAGGCAGGGTGGAATCTCATTGGAAGCTCCAGGAGCTGAATCTCATTGGCTCCCTCTGTTCTCAACTCCGCCCACAGCAGGCAGCCATTAATCAATGAATGAATGTGTGTGTGTGTGTGTGTGTGTGTGTGTGTGTGTGTGTTGTCAAGCTCACAGTGAGCTCCAGGTGTGAGCCCGTCTCGATCCAGGCAGGTCAAGACTCCGGAACGTTCCATTCCTGCAGCGCACAGGAAGCGTTTATGAAGGAGTGGATAAAGCTGTCATATTTTTACATATTCAACAGAGAAGAGGAGGCTTAAGTCAAAGACTTACACTAATCCTGTCTCGTACTGTAATAAAACTGATATGTAGTAGGAGATACAACACACACACGCACACATTGGCGTTTCCTCTTCCTGTGGGGATTGTGATGGTTACAGCTGTTATTGACTGTTGTGTAACGGTTGTGTGTGTGTGTGTGTGATTGACAGGTGGTGGGTCTGTATCGTCTGTGCGGTTCGGCTGCGGTGAAGAAGGAGCTGAGAGAAGCGTTTGAGAGGGACAGTCACATCGTCCAGCTCTCGGAAAACAACTACCCAGATATCAACGTCATTACAGGTGCACGTTACGCCGCTACATCACACACTGCTCACGCCATAGAGCACATATTCAATCTTTCCCATCTTTCTTTAGTCAAGTCAACTTTATTTATATAGCGCTTTTAACAATGCAGATTGTTTCAAAGCAGCTTTACCGTGTTAAACAGGAAAATAATGCAGCATAATTTTATTCGGCCGTACAACGATGTCATCAGTTCATTTCAATTATCATACAGTGACCGTCTGGGCTTTAGATCAGTAATACAGTTTATATGTTTAATTTAGTTTACTAATTAGTTTTATTAGTATAAAATTTAGCAAGCCAAGCCAGAGGCAACAGTGGCAAGGAAACCAAAACCCCATCAGGGGCAGAATGGAGAAAAACAAACCTTGGGAGAAACCAGGCTCAGTCGGGGGGGCAGTTCTACTCTGGCCAATTAACAAACAGTGTATGATTATTATTCTGGCAACTTTACAGGTCAGAGGTCATATTAGATTGGAATGTACATTTGTAATATTCGAAAGATCGGAGTCATCGCGCCGGAGACGGGTTTATTGAGGATGCCGTGTCGATGAGGCAGTTTCAGGGGAGTCTAATTGACAGATCGACCATCTGATCTGATCCGGCTGACTGCAGTAAACCTCGGGATAAACATTCAACTCACAAACTCTCAGACACACGCATTCACACTCTGTCACACACACACACACAGACACACACACAGTCACACTCTTACACACACTCACTCACACACACACACACACACACACACAGTCACACATACACGTATTCACACTCTTACACACACTCTCTCTCTCACACACACACACACACACACACACACACACACACACACTCTTACACACACACACACACACACACACACATACACAGTCACACTCTCACACTCTCTCACAGACACACACACACATACACAGTCACACATTCACACTCTTACACACACACACACACACACAGTTACACTCTTATCCACTCTTACACACACTCTCTCTCTCTCTCTCTCTCTCTCTCTCTCTCTCTCACACATACACACACACACACACTCACAGAAGGAACAAAGTCCAAAGTGCATGTGTAAGATTTGGCGGGAAAACTGTTGTGATGAGGCTGTGTGATATATTTATATATTTGTACATGTATTTCCCTCCCATCTCATATTTCTCAGTGTGTAGCGTGTGTGTTCTCAGTGTGTAGCATGTGTGTTTCTCAGTGTGTAGCGTGTGTGTTCTCAGTGTGTAGCATGTGTGTTTCTCAGTGTGTAGCGTGTGTGTTTCTCAGTGTGTTGTGTGTGTGTGTGAGCTTGTTGCCCGCTGTGGAGGTTTGTATGAGCAGGTGGTGTTTATTTGCCTTTTAAACCAATGTGTGGCTCAAAGTCCCATCATGCACCTGGCCACCAGCCGAACAGTCATTCAGATGTATAATGTTAATTAGTTGAGTTGTTTTTTTCAGTTTAGTTTTATTAAATGTTTTGCATAGACAAGTGACATCAGATACAGCAATAATTTTATTGTTATTCACATGGCATCTTTAATGTTGCATGTTTTGTTTGGTGTCATTTTAGACGTGCTGTGTGAGTGTGTGTCTGTGTCTGTGTGAGTGGGATGGAATGGGATAGAGTTGGATGGATGGGATGGAGTGGGATGGGATGAAGTGGGATGTAATGGGATTGGATGGAGTGAGGTGGGATGGGATGGAGTGGGATTGGATAAGATGGAGTGGGTTGGGGTGGAGTGGGATGGGATGAAAAGAGATGGGATAGGATGGAGTGTGATGGGATGGGAAGGGGTGAGGTGGGATTGGATGGGATGGAGTCGGGTGGAATGGGATGAGATGGGATGGGATGAGAAGAGATGGGATAGGATGGAGTGAGATGGGAAGGGGTGAGATGGGATAGAGTGGGATGGGATGGAGTAAGGTGGGGTGGAATAGGATGGAGTGGGATGGGATGGGATAGCATAGGATGGAGTGGGTTGGGTGGGATGGGATGAGAAGAGATAGGATAGGATGGAGTGGAATATGATGGGATGGGGTGAGATGGGATGGGATAGAGTGGGATGGGATGGAGTGAGGTGGGATAGAATGGGATATAATAAGGTGGGATGGGATAGAGTGGGATGAATGGGATGATATGGAGTGGAATGGGATGGGATAGCATAGGATGGAGTGGGATGGTATGGGATGACAAGAGATGGGATAGGACGGAGTAAGATGGGATGGAGTGGGATAGAGTGAGATGGAGTGGGATGAGATGGGATGGGATGGGATAGCAAGGATGGAGTGAGTTGGGTGGAGTGGGATGGGATGGGATGAGAAGAGATGGGATAGAATGGAGTGAGATGGGAAGGGGTGAGATGGGATAGAGTGGGATGCGATGGAGTGAGGTGGGATAGGATGGGATGGAGTCGGGTGGAATGGGATGGAGTGGGATGAGATTGGATGAGAAGAGATGGGATAGGATGGAGTGAGATGGGAAGGGGTGAGATGGGATAGAGTGGGATGGGATGGAGTAAGGTGGGGTGGAATAGGATGGAGTGGGATGGGATGAGATGGAGTGGGATGAGATCGGATGGGATAGCATATGGTGGAGTGGGATAGGATGAGAAGAAATGGGATAGGATGGAGTGGGATGAGATGGGATGGGATAGCATAGGATGGAGTGGGTTGGGTGGAATGGGATGGGATGAGAAGAGTGGGATGGGATGGAGTGAGGTGGGATAGAAAGGGATATAATAAGGTGGGATGGGATAGAGTGGGATGGGATGGGATGAGAAGAGATGGGATAGGACAGAGTAAGATGGGATGGAGTGGGATGGAGTGGAATGAGATGGGATGGGATAGCAAGGATGGAGTGAGTTGGGTGGAGTGGGATGGGATGGGATGAGAAGAGATGGGATAGGATGGAGTGAGATGGGAAGGGGTGAGTGAGGTGGGATAGGATGGGATGGAGTCGGGTGGAATGGGATGGAGTGGGATGGGATGGGATGGGATGAGAAGAGATGGGATAGGATGGAGTGAGATGGGAAGAGGTGAGATGGGATAGAGTGGGATGGGATGGAGTAAGGTGGGGTGGAATAGGATGGAGTGGGATGGGATGAGATGGAGTGGGATGAGATCGGATGGGATAGCATATGGTGGAGTGGGATAGGATGAGAAGAAATGGGATAGGATGGAGTGAGATGGAGTGGGATGAGATGGGATGGGATAGCATAGGATGGAGTGAGGTGGGATAGAATGGGATGATATGGAGTGGAATGGGATGGGATAGCATAGGATGGAGTGGGATGGTATGGGATGAGAAGAGATGGGATAGGACGGAGAAAGATGGGATGGAGTGGGATAGAGTGAGATGGAGTGGGATGAGATGGGATGGGATAGCAAGGATGGAGTGAGTTGGGGTCGAGTGGGATGGGATGTGATGAGAAGAGATGGGATAGGATGGAGTGAGATGGGATGGGATGGAATGGGATGAGTTGGAGTGGGGTGGGATGGAGTGGGATGAGTTGGAGTGGGGTGGGATGGGATGGAGTGGGATGGGATAGAGTGGGATGGGAGGGATTGGAGTGAGGTGGGATGGAGTGGGATGGGTTGGAGTGGGGTGGGATGGAGTGGGATGGGTTGGAGTGGGATGGGTTGGAGTGGGGTGAGATGGAGTGGGATGGGTTGGAGTGGGGTGGGATGGAGTGGGATGGGATGGGTTGGAGTGAGGTGGGATGAGTGGGATGGGTTGGAGTGAGGTGGGTTGGAGTGGGGTGGGATGGAGTGGGATGGGTTGGAGTGAGGTGGGATGGAGTGGGATGGGTTGGAGTGAGGTGGGATGGAGTGGGATGGGTTGGAGTGGGATGGGAGGGATTGGAGTGAGGTGGGATGGGATGGGATGGGATGGAGTGGAATGGGATGGAGTGGAATGAGATAGAGTGGGATGGGAGGGATTGGAGTGATGGAGTGGGATGGGTTGGAGTGGGATGGGTTGGAGTGGGGTGGGATGGAGTGGGATGGGTTGGAGTGGGATGGGTTGGAGTGGGGTGGGATGGAGTGGGATGGGTTGGAGTGGGATGGGTTGGAGTGAGGTGGGATGAGTGGGATGGGTTGGAGTGAGGTGGGATGGAGTGGGATGGGTTGGAGTGGGATGGGTTGGAGTGGGATGGGTTGGAGTGAGGTGGGATGGAGTGGGATGGGTTGGAGTGGGGTGGGATGGAGTGGGATGGGTTGGAGTGAGGTGGGATGGAGTGGGATGGGTGGGAGTGGGTGGGATGGAGTGGGATGGGTTGGAGTGAGGTGGGATGGAGTGGGTTGGAGTGGGGTGGGATGGAGTGGGGTGGGTTGGGTTGGAGTGGGATGGGTTGGAGTGGGGTGGGTTGGAGTGGGATGGGTTGGAGTGGGATGGGTTGGAGTGGGATGGGTTGGAGTGAGGTGGGATGGAGTGGGATGGGTTGGAGTGGGGTGGGATGGAGTGGGATGGGTTGGAGTGAGGTGGGATGGAGTGGGATGGGTGGGAGTGGGTGGGATGGAGTGGGATGGGTTGGAGTGAGGTGGGATGGAGTGGGTTGGAGTGGGGTGGGATGGAGTGGGGTGGGTTGGGTTGGAGTGGGATGGGTTGGAGTGGGGTGGGATGGAGTGGGATGGGTTGGAGTGAGGGGGGATGGAGTGGGATGGGCTGGAGTGGGTGGGATGGAGTGGGATGGGTTGGAGTGAGGTGGGATGGAGTGGGATGGGTTGGAGTGGGATGGATTGGAGTGGGATGGGATGGAGTGGGATGGGTTGGAGTGGGGTGGGATGGAGTGGGATGGGTTGGAGTGGGATGGGGTTGGAGTGGGATGGGATGGGTTGGAGTGGGGTGGGATAGAGTGGGATGGGAGGGATTGGAGTGAGGTGGGATGGGATGGGATGGGATGGAGTGGAATGGGATAGAGTGGGATGGGAGGGATTGGAGTGAGGTGGGATGGGATGGAGTGGGATGGGTTGGAGTGGGGTGGGATAGAGTGGGATGGGAGGGATTGGGATGGGATGGGAAGGGAAGGGATGATATGGGGTGGAGTGGGATGAGATGAGATGGGATAGGATGGAGTGAGATGGGACGGGACGGAGTGGGATTGGGATGGAGTGGAGCAGAGTGGGGTGGGATGGAGGTGGATGGAATAAAAAAATGTGTGTGTGTGAACTCACACAGATGATGTGTGACGGATCTGATTGGCTGTTCCTCCTGCACTCAGAGCTGTAAAACGGCTGCAGGTCATGACCAGAGTCAGACAGGATCAAGGTTGCTGTAGAAACAGTGTAGAAAGACGCTGATTCAGAACAGTGTGTGTGTGTGTGTGTGTGTGTGTGTGTCTGTATTCTTGTCTCCAGTTGCTGCTGCTGTCACACACACTTCCTAGGTCAGAGGTCACGTCTGACTGAATTAGCGCTTCTATTTACAGTCTGCTGATTGGCCTGAGGAAACTCTCTGTCAGTCTCTTAGGAACTGCAGTGTGTGTGTGTGTGTGTGTGTGTGTGTGAGTGAGTGGATGTGTGTGTGAGATTGTGTGTGTGGGGACATGTTTTGGTAGGAAAACGTATTAATTATTAATAAGTGATGTTTTTTGAAACTGCAAAATTTGTTTATTTGTTTATTGAGGATGCCGTGTTGATTAGGCAGTTTCAGGGTCATGCGTTGGTCATGTCTGGGCGCAGGTCCACCGTCTGATCTGGATACGGCGTGTGTGTGTGTGTGTGTGTGTGTGATAGGTAGGTTTAGGGGCAGTGTAAGGGGATAGAAAATACGGTTTGTACGGTATAAAAACCATTACGCCTATGGAATGTCCTCACATTTCACAAAAACAAACGTGTGTGTGTGTGTGTGTGTGTGAGTGTGTGTGTGTGTGTGTGTGAGTGTGTGTGTGTGTGTGTGTGTGTGTGTGTGTGTGTGTGTGTCAGTGTGTGTGAGAGTGTGTGTGTGAGAGTGTCTGAGAGTGTGTGAGTGAGTGTGTGTGTGTGTGTGTGTGTGTGTGTGTGTGTGTGTGTGTGTGTGTGTGTGTGTGTGTGTGTGTGTGTGTGTGTGTGTGTGTGTGTGTGTGTGTGTGTGTGTGTGTGTGTGTGTGTGTGTGTGTGTGTGTGTGTGTGTGTGGGCATGTTTTCGTGAAATATCAGGACACAAATGTGTATAATGACATGGGTATTACAAAAAGAGGGTGAAATATGAGGACGTTCCCCATGTCCTCACTTTTCAAAATGCTTATAAATCACACAGAACAAGTTTTTTTTCACAGAAAGTGAACTGCACAGTCTCCTGTGAGGGCTAGGTTTAGGGGCAGTGTAAGGGGATAGAAAATACGGTTTGTACGGTATAAAAACCATTACGCCTATGGAATGTCCTCACATTTCACAAAAACAAACATGTGTGTGTGTGTGTGTGTGTGTGTGTGTGTGTGTGTGTATGTGTCAGCTCTGGCTCTGATTGCTCAGGTGTTAAACTGCGTCTGGATCTCTCGTTGTTTGTAACCGCAACATTCCGGGCAGATTTCCAGCACCTCCGCAAAAACACGGCTCAACAATAGAGCTTCCTCTGCTCCCGGCGCTGATCCCAGGCCTGTGGAGCGGGAATCACTCCAGAGCCGGAGAGACGGAGGAATGAGATTATCTTTTATTTGTCCTTCCTTCATTTGTGCTTCCACATCCCCAGGACAGGCTGACAGATTTACAGGACTAATTATCATTTATATTACAAATCTGTTTCCTGAAGAGCTTCAGTCTCGACCAATGGTGTGAGTTTAGGGGCGGGCCTGTGTGTCTGACTGACCAATAGCAGACGATTACAGATATGATGATCCTATCTATAAACACGCAGATAATACTAATACAGATTTAATAAATATAATAAATAATACATATTATTTAGATTCTAAGTTACATTATTACATTTTTAAATCATTATAGTATTATTATATGTATTATTCATTTGCTTATTTTGATCTATTTTTTTTTTATATATATATTTGGTAACACTTTATTCTACAGTGTCCTTGTTACCATAGTAATAACAGTAAATTATGCATAATTACATGAAACTAACCCTCAACCAAACCCTAAACCTATAGTAAGTACATGTTAATTAATATAACAAATTTCCTATATATATATATATATATATATATATATAATAACATATGTAACAATAACACCTTAAAATACAGTGTAACAAAATATTTATTTTAATCTTATTTTTCATTTATTTATCTGACATTTTCTTATTTTAATTAGTTTTTTAATCTAATTTTATTGATTTAGTTTTTATTTTTATGTAATTTAATGTCAATTGTTTTTATTTTAATATATATATTTTTAGATATTTATGTTTTACATTTATTTATGTATTTATTTACTTTAATCTATTTTCATTTATTTATTTTAATCTCATTTTTATTATCTATTCACTTATTTACTTTAATTTATTATTTATTTACGTATTTATTTTTCTTTTTATATATATATTTTGTATTACATTTTTATTAGTTATTATATTTTTATTATTTATTTTTACATTTTACTTTATTTTACATTTATTTAGTTGTTTATTTTTGTATTTATTTACTTTTGTCTATTTTAATTTATTTTGTTTATGTATTTATTTTAATCTATTATTTATTTATTATTAAAAAAAAATTTTTTTAAATGTTTATTTATTTACGTACTTATTTTTTCATTTGAATTTATTTATGTATTTATTTACTTTAGTCTATTTCTATTTATTTTAATCTCATTTTTTAAATTTTGTTTTATCTACTTATTCATCTATTATTTATGGATTTATTATCTAATTTTTATTTGTTTGTTTGTTTATGTACATATTTGTTTTTGTTTAATTTATTTTTCTTTATCTAATACTTTTTAAAAAAAATGTTTATTTAAGCCATATTGTTATCATTTATTTTTACATTTTAGTCTATTTGCATTTGTTTGTTTTAATCTCATTTTTATTATCTGTTTACTTATTTACTTTAATCTATTATTTATTTATTATAATTTTTTATTTACGTATATATATATATATATATATATATATACGTAAATAAAAAATTATAATAAATAAATAATAGATTAAAGTAAATAAGTAAACAGATTGTATTTCAATTACATTTACATTTTTAAACATTTTTAAACATTTACATTTTTATTAGTTTTTTTATTATTTATTTTTACATTTTAATTTATTTCAATTAATTAATTAATTTACTTTAGTCTATTTCTATTTATTTTAATCTCATTTTTATTTATTTAGTTTATTATGTACTTATTTTAATATATTATTTATGGATTTATTATCAAATTTTATTTATTATATTTGTTTATTTATGTACATATTTGTTTTTGTTTAATTGATTTTTCCTCATCTAATTCTTACTTATTTTTTTACATTTTTATTTAATTATTTTAACATTTTATTTATTATTTTTTACATAATAAATGTAAATTTATTTATTCATTTAATTCTTTTTTTTTATCATTTTTTATTTTTATTATTTTACATGTATATATTTGTTTATTTATGTATTTATTTACTTTAATCTGTTTTTATTTATTTTAATACATTTTTAAATTAGTTTATGTACTTATTTTAATCTATTATTTATGGTTTATTATAATCATTTTTAAAAAAATATTTTTAGCTTTTTATTTAAAAAAAGTATGTATTTGTTTGTCATTAATCGATTTTTCATTTATTTATTTTAATATAATTCGTATTAATAATTTATTTATTTTACATTTATCTTATTTTTTATTTATTCATGAATGAATTTTCTCACAGCGGTGTGTGTGTGTGTGTGTGCAGGCGTGCTGAAGGACTTCCTGCGGGAGCTTCCTCACCCTCTCATCACGAAGCCGCTGTACGAGTCCGTCCTGGTTGCCATGGCGAAGCGGCCGCTGCTGATTGGCCCGGGCGGCTGTGAGAACGAGCCGGCTGACACTGACCACGCCCTCGGCCTGCTGGAGATCCTGCCGGACGTCGAGAGGGCGACCCTGCGGAAGCTTCTGGACCACCTGAAGCGCGTGGCGTCCCATCACGAGGTCAACAAGATGACCTGTCAGAACCTGGCGGTGTGTTTCGGGCCGGTCCTGCTCAGCCAGAGGCAGGAGGCGTCCCATCACGGGAACCGGGTCTTCATCGACTCCGAGGAGCTGGCCAGCGCTCTGCACTTCAAGAAGCACATCGAGGTCCTTCATTACCTGCTCCAGCTCTGGCCAGGTCAGAACTCAGAACTAGGGCTGGGTATTGTTTAAAATCTTTCGATACCGGTTCCTAACGATACCTCAGTTTCGATACCGGTTCCTAACGATACCTTAGTTTCGATACTGGTTCCTAACGATACTTTTTTTCGATACCTCAGTTTCGATACCGGTTCCTAACGATACTTTTTTTCGATACCTCACTTTCGATACCGGTTCCTAACGATACTTTTTTTTCGATACCTCACTTTCGATACCGTTTCCTAACTATACTTTTTTTCGATACCTCAGTTTCGATACCAGTTCCTAACGATACTTTTTTTCGATACCTCAGTTTCGATACCGGTTCCTAACGATACTTTTTTTCGATACCTCAGTTTCTATACCAGTTCCTAACGATACTTTTTTTCGATACCTCAGTTTCTATACCAGTTCCTAACGATACTTTTTTTCGTTACCTCAGTTTCGATACCGGTTCCTAACGATACTTTTTTTCGATACCTCAGTTTCTATACCAGTTCCTAACGATACTTTTTTTCGATACCTCACTTTCGATACCGGTTCCTAACGATACTTTTTTTCGATACCTCAGTTTCGATACCGGTTCCTAACGATACTTTTTTTCGATACCTCAGTTTCGATACCGGTTCCTAACTATACTTTTTTTCGATACCTCAGTTTCGATACAGGTTCCTAACTATACTTTTTTTCGATACCTCAGTTTCGATACCGGTTCCTAACGATACTTTTTTCCGATACCTCACTTTCAATACCGGTTCCTAACTATACTTTTTTTCGATACCTCAGTTTCGATACCGGTTCCTAACTATACTTTTTTTCGATACCTTAGTTTCGATACCGGTTCCTAACTATACTTTTTTTCGATACCTCAGTTTCGATAACGGTTCCTAACGATACTTTTTTCCGATACCTCAGTTTCGATACCGGTTCCTAACGATACTTTTTTTCGATACCTCAGTTTCGATACCGGTTCCTAACGATACTTTTTTCGATACCATATGTTTTAAAAATCCATTTCAACATCAACAAAAATACATTAAACACAAAACTTTTATTTTTCACCTTAATTAGAACAAATTCTGGATAGGGGTTTTTGGATAGGGGTGCACCAGCAGACACTCAGGATTGGCATCAATCCTAACTTGGCCAAAATTAACAAAAAAAGAGAAACCTTTTTGTCACAACATGGACATATTATAAATAATAAATAAATAAAGTAAAATCCTGCTTGGCCCAGCCGACCCGCGGCTCGCCATTTTCGCAATTAATTGTCAGTTTTAGGGCTGTCATACATTTTTTTGTGTGCTTCGATCATGAAATAATTATGAATTTAATCCCTTTTAAGTTATCACTTTGCAGTGTAAGATTACAGCTAACACCTTTAAATATTTAAATATATATTCAATTCAGTAAATAACTGAAACAAGCACAACAAACTGGCAAAATAAAAGGGTTATAAATGTATAATTCATATATTTCTACATCACTATAGAATATCTATACGTCTGTGTTTGTGGAACTAATGTCACTCTTTTATTTGTTAAACACAATCCAGAATCCACTAAGTACACACTCATTATAGAAAAAACAATAAATGAATACAAATATATAATCATAACATAAGCTATGACAAAAATATATATTACATTTGGTGAGTGGATAGTTAAAAAAATTGCAATTACAAAAAGTTATTCTTGAAAAAAAATCTAATTTTATAAAATTTTAACTTAATGTAAAGGTACAAATTACTTTGTGTTCTTATTAAATACATTTATGAAAAACAATTTATTTTACATTTTTAATTAGATTTATATATATATGAATGTAAATAATTATATGGGCCTACACAAATAATATACAATTACAAGATTTATAGTTTATTGTAAACGTAATGTAAAGGGGCAACAAAGATATGATAGATCCGTGAGACCAAGATCATTTTTTTTAATAATCTTTCAGTGCACAAAGAAACCAGAAAATGTAGGACACCGTAAATCAACATGCTAACCAAATCTACTAATGTCCGCTGTATTACTAATAGGGATGGGTATCGTTAAGGTTTTACCGGTATTACTACTCTTACCGATACTGCTTATCGATCTGGTACTTTAACGGTATTCTTATCGGTTCTTTTTATTATACTGTTTTGTTTTGTTTTGTTTTATGAAAAAAAAAACATAATTAAGAACATAATTAACATGGCTTTATAATCTGAAAAGTAAAATATCTATAGCAAAAGAAACAACAATGTTTGAGCAAAAATATATAACATCTATTTGTAAATGGACCAGTGTGCAGGCATTCGGAAGGTCTGCTAACATTAATATTACTTAGAAAGAACAAACCTACAAAGAAATCTAATAAAGTAATGAAATGTAAAATAACACTGAATAGTTTTCACAGTATAAATTGATAGATTAACGCTTATAAAAGCTAAAGTTATTAATTGAAGAGATGTGAATATTTGCCTTTTGTTCGATTCGCATTAATGGCTCAATCGTCAGCAGGTTTATCAGACGCTGCCACTTTAAGACCGATCGAATGCAGAACTAATAATATCATATTCTCCTGTTTCTCCAAACTATTTACGCCCATTTAAGATATAAACTGTTAAAGTAACTACTCTCCAATCCGGTCATTTTGACACCGGCTATTTGTTGTTTATTTGATGGTTTAGACGCGCACATGAAGCCTAAAATATTAAGTGCAAGTCGGTCCATTTCGCAGCACACACACATAAGCCGCCTTGAAGTTGGAAACAGCGTCTCTTGCGCGGATTATTGTGCATTTAATAGCTCTTTATTATCAAACACATCCCGCAGTTTAGCAACAGTAGAGAGACTGCAGTTTACAACAATCTCTGATTCTGACGTTAAGTTTAGGGAGAAACAAGGGAAGGGAAGGATGAGCTCGACGAACACGGCTATAGGAATAGTTTTACCTCATATCTTCTTTTTATAATTCTTGGAAGCCGAAATCGAAAGTATAATTATTTTAATATCACAGCACATCCCACAGCACAGCACAAGTTTAAGCAGACTAAACTTTTGTTTAGTTCTTGGCCATCGTCACTCATTAAGCTGACTGTGTTGTGTTCGCTGTAGGCTTTCTCTCTCGTCTGGATTGCGAATAGCAAAAATGCATCACGGACAAATGGTTTAATATCATCTCATATAGAACCGGCTGGCAAAGATAGAATTTGCCAGATATAACGTTTTCTGCTAAAACCGCAGTTAGCTTTGTTCATCCTCCACAGAAGAAAGTTGTGTGTCTCTAGAACATCATAAGCGTAACTGCCGTGAGCGGTTCCTTTAAGGCTCAGGCGTGTGTTGTGTGTGTTGTGTGTGTTGTGTTGTTGTGCGTCCCGGGGTCGTCTCCGCCGACTGCTTCCAGCGCGGAGGACCGGTACAGTAAACCTCAGTCTATAATTACACGCATTCCTGCCTTAACCTTCAACTCCGTCCGACCCGCAGAACAATCGGCGGTTTAGAGGAGCCTCTCGCTGTACAAGAGTGTGTCAGGCGTGCAGAACTCCCATGAGGCCGGCGGCCGGGGGGGCGGCTCACTTTTTGTCTGCTTGTGTGTCAAACTGTGTGTGTGTCTCTACACGGGCACATTATTTATTGCAGTGTGTGTGTGTGTGTGTGTGTGTTTGTTTATTTTCTGCAATGATGTGCACATATTATTGCAATATTTACTAAAATAACAAAATCATAAGAAGAAATTACAAACATAGCAAAATATTTAAGGCACAATATGTAATTTTTCATCGCTTATTCAAAACAAAGGCGTGTCTTGACTCCTTGATTGGGCGGAGCTTTTATTCTGTCAGACGATATGATGGGTGTGATGTCATTGATAGGCGACACACACACACACACACACACACACACACGGTCCGTGTCCTGGTTGAAATTGCTTATTTCTCTGGATTTAAACATTCTTGGAAACATTTGGGAGTCAACAAAATATATAACATCATTCTAGTGGTTTTGGATATTTTAATCCCAAAATCTTACATATTGTGCCTTTAACCCTCTCAAGTCGGCGGTCGCGCTCTTTTTTTCTTATTAGTGCCCAAGAGACTCAAATAACTTGTTTTTTTATCATTCAGGCGAGTGTTATACATCATTATAATCTGTTCAATTTAAAGTTTTTTGTGTACAGTCACTCAGATAGTCCAGATAGTCTTCAGAAAAGGAATTCTAGATTAGTGAATACTTGTCTCACAAACATGAGACATATGTCTAAAGAAACGCTGAAATGTCAGGTTTAAAACACTGTAAATCAAATCTAAAACAAATATTCTGTGTTTATGTAATCTGTGTGAAAAGAGAGATGTCAGTCACCCGCGAGCCACTATATTATCCGCTAATGTAGCCACGCCCACGGATCGCGCGCTCTATTGAGATTCAAATACTGACGATCCAGAGTCGACGCCCACATCAACTCATACAAACACATCTAGAGAAGCGCTGTAACGTTACTTCAGCTACATCGTTTAGAGACGCGTTGAGCAATAATTCTCCTCATGAAAAGCTGTTCATTTCTAAGAGCAATGGATTCAGGGCGGATTGTAAGGTCAGTTTATTCTGTTAGCATCTGTTTATCCGTTTAAATATGAATCCTGTTGCAACATTACATGTCATACACAAAAGACTGTTTAAAAAAGATTTATTTGGCTTGTTTTGGACAGATTATAACGTGTTCATTGTAAAAGAGCCTAGTGTCACATCAATAAAGCTTTTATTCGCAAATGTCTGCTCAGATGCTATAAATATAGTACCAGTCAAACGTATTTTGCTTCATATTGATGTGTAAATATAATAGCCTAATGTTATTTTTTATTTAATATCAAAGTTTGTTTTATAGAACTAATATCGAGTTTTGTTTTGTAAAAAGTAAAAAAAATTGTTTTGTAGAAAGTGAATTGTTTTCTTTAACGTGAATTTCGTTTTGTATAAATTGTATCTTAATTTTAATTATTTATTATAAAATTTTTTAGCATAAGACTACTTTCAGAAACAAAAATTTTTTACAAAAAATGTAGAAAAAATGCTCTGAGTAATTTTTGTCTTGTTTCTAGTCTAAATATTGAAACATTCTTAAATCAAGATGCATTTACTAGATAAGTACAATATATAATATATAATGTCCTTTGTCCTGCTGCTCATCAGTTTGAAGCAAAAACTCAAGGCAAATACACCCATTATTCAAAAGTCTTGTGGACACATATCTATTGTGTGTTTTGAGGTCTTAATTTAAAAAAAAAAAAATTCTCAAAAGCCATGCATAAACATTTTTCTCTCAAAAATACAAGCATGTACATACATGTTGCTCACATATTATGTTGGTGCAGTTTGTGCTGAATACAGTGTAATTACACTTTTGCCATTAATATGTTTATAAGCAACTGAAAAAAACACAAATGTCAGAACATGTCAAAACTTCTAAAGGGCCCCAAAACAGCTCAGACTCCTAGGGGTTAATAAAGATATAATATAAACTAAAATAACACAGAGGCAGGGTTTTTACTAACATAAAAAGCAACCAAGAGCAGCCTACCGTATTTAATTAAAAAAAAAAAAAAATTGTGTAAATTACATTTTTCCCAGTAAAAATATCTAAACATCAAACCTAAGCTTGCCTGGACTTTTTGAACGTATTGTGAAAAGCACTACGTTTTGCATTTTTACACGAGCACGATGGCCTGCACATTCCGTCAGCAGAATAGTATGTGCAGGTCGCACAAGCGCATTTAATTTATTTTGCGCTATTTGTTCCACAAGGTGGCAGCGCTGGCCTGGGGTCATTGTCCCACAGCAGAAAAAACAACTATAGAGACAGAACCACAACATGCGCTTGTGTGCGGAGGTTATGAGAGAGCCACAACTTCAGTTACAAGCACCCTTTTATCGCTCATTACTTCTGGAGAGAAATAGCGCAGACACTGGACAAAGATGCGCCTGCGTTCGTGGATACGCTAACAAATCTAATTCTTTAGCTCTAATATTTACTTTTGCTTGTTTGTTTGTTTATTTTAGTCGTCCCATCACATGTAGACCGCAGCTAATATCATCGGGACAGGTAAACGGGTGTGCTGTGCGTGTCCTCTGCTGTCCTTTCACAATCTCGATACCTTACTAGCATGCATATTTGATCAAATAGAAGCTAAAAATAATGATAGCTTGCCACTGTTGTGCCACTTTCCTTTACCAGATCTGCCAGAGTTACGACTTTTGGGATTAGTGGGAAGGGTTTAGTTCAACCAAAAGTATTTGAGGTTTAGCCAAATTGGTTTGGTGTCAGTATTTAGGAGTTTGTTTGGGGTTTTGTGGCATGCATCTCGTTGGTTCTTTATTCTTTGAGTTTTTATAAAACCTCATGTATTATTGTCAGTTTTGGGGAGTAACTTACTAAAATGGCAATGCATAAATTCTCCTCTCTCTATCAAGTAGTATCTATTAAGTAAATTAATTGCCTCCTTTAACAGCTTCAATGTTGTAAAATACAATTTCCAAGGTGTATTCCCCAACACTGGCTATTCCAGATATTCTCTCATCATCTGAAATGTGTCATTAATTTATAATCAATTGATTAAACCCGTTGTTTTCTTTCTCTTGTAGTTGTGGACGCTCAGGGTAAATCTTCATCTCCGGTTCCTGCCCTGATGGAGTCGCTCCCAGTGGTGACGGCTGCCGTAAGGAGGAGGAAAGAGCGTCCACAGGTACTGAATCTAACTGAGGCGGACATGGCGGGAGTTTTGCGGCCCAGAGCTGGCCGTCTGGACAGTCCCAGTAACCGCTACGCCGGGGACTGGAGCAGATGCCGGGAAACTTACCTCCATCCGAGCTGCCCGGAGGAGGCCGACTATGATGATGTTCCCGGCGAAGAGCCTCCGAATGACGGACTAGGTACTGAAGATGTTGTCCCCGAACAAGAGTTGCCCGAGGTGGACGAGGCAACGGAGAGGGTTGAGGAAATGCAGATAGAGGAGGAAGTGAGTGAGGAAGAGGATACAGGAGGTTTGGACAGGCTACAAGTAGAGGAACCTCTACCTATCAGCCCCTGCGATCAGATCCTCCCCGATTACGAGGAGCACAGACCCAAAGAGCACACCTACCAGGCCTATATGAAGATCCAGGACATTAGCCCAGTACTAAGCAACAGGGTCAACCTACGGGACTTGCAGGAGAGCATTGACACGCTCATTGGCAACCTGGAGAGGGAGCTCAACAAGAACAAGCTCAACGTAGGGTATTGACTCTTTGCCAGAACAGTGGAAACTTGGTGGTGATTCCCTAGAGACTTAAGCGCTATGGAACATTCTCGCTCCCATGCACACGTGGGATGCATGTACAAGAAGACATTCCTCACTTCTGATTTGTGTTTTCGTTTGTCTCCTGGTCTCCATGTTGTTGATCTCATCATTGTTTTTCTTCTTATGAGAAGAACTCATTGAACCCTGAGGGGTGTGCCAGGTGCCTTCATTGTGTCAAGGTGGTGCTTACGAGAGCGAGAGCTTTTTACTTTCTACAGAGGTACAAAACATTACGATGAAAACCAATGCACTTATGGGGCCTGCTGTTAGAGGCACGGCTAGTTCAGGTACAGGTGTGAAGCCTTACGGTGGGAGTACTAGGTACTATAGCTACATCCCAGGTCCTAAACCGGGGGAACTCAATCCTGCTCATGGAGATCTGGCTTACTGTAGACTTCAGTTCCAACCCTCCAAACACACTTGAACCAGCTAATCAAGGTCTTGGGGTTAACTTAAAGAGGTAGATCACCAGGAGCGGGATTGAGCACCCTACCCTGACCTTATACCAGGTGTCTCAAATGCAAATTACCTAGTGAGGTGGCTTAGTTTGAGATCCCTGAACTCTACTCCCTAAACTCTGAATATTATAACCCTAATCCTGTTCTAACACTTACACCCTAAACCAGGGGTGTTCAGTTCTGCTCCAGGAGATCTTGCTTCCTGTAGACTCAAGTTCCAACCCTCCAAACACACTTTAACCAGCTAATTGGGGATCACTTAAAGAGGCAGATCTCCAGTAGCGGGATTGAGCGCCCAAACCTCAACCCAACGATCCTGAACTCTACATCAGGGGTCTCGAAAGGAAATTGTGGGTTGGTGTTTGCCAGTTGTTTTAGATCCCTGCACCCTTTTCCCTCAACTCTGAATGTCATATCCTAACCCTACCCTGTCCAAGAGTTGTTCGGTCCTGCTCCTGGAGATCTTGCTTCCTGTAGACTTAAGTTCCAACCCTCCAAACACACTTTAACCAGTTAATTAGGGATCACTTAAAGAGGTAGATCACCAGGAGCAGTATTGTGCGCCCAAACCTCAACCCAACGATCCTGAACTCTACATCAGGGGCCTTGAATGTAAATTACCTAGTGAGGTGGTGTTAGCCTGTTGTTTGAGATCCCTGCGTCCTTGTCCTTCAACTCTGAATGTCATATCCTAACCCTAATCCTTTTCTAACACTTACCCCCTAAACCAGGGGTGTTCAGTCCTGCTCCTGGAGATCTTGCTTCCTGTAGACTTAACTTCCAACCCTCCAAACACACATTAACCAGCTAATTAGGGATCACTTAAAGAGGTATATCACTAGGAGTGGCATTGAGTACCCTACCCTAACCCCAATACCCATGACTCTGAACCCTTCACCAGGGGTCTCGAATGCAAATCATCTACAGAGGTGGTGTTAGCCAGTAGTTTGAGATCACTGTGCCCTAGTCCCTCAACTCTGAATGTCATATCCTAACCCTACCCTGTCCTAGAGTTGTTCAGTCCTGCTCCTGGAGATCTTGCTTCCTGTAGACTCTGGAGATCTTGCTTCCTCTAGACTTAACTTCCAACCCTCCAAACACTTTTACCAGCTGATTGGAGATCACTTAAAAAGGTAGATCACTTGGAGCGGGATTGAGTTCCCCAACCCCCATGACCCTGAACCCTTCACCAGGAGTCTCGAATGCAAATCACCTACAGAGATGGTATGAGCCAGTAGTTTGAGATCCCTGCACCTTACTTTCTAAACCCTGAATGTTATATCCTAACCCTCATACCCTAATCCAGTCCTGCACCTGGAAGGCCACCTTTAGGTCCAGCTGTAATAAAATGCACCTGATTCTAATCAAGGTCTTTAAGTACTGCCTTTTAACTTTTACGCAGTTGTTTGGGAGATCAACTTTGCTTGAAGGTGGCTCTCCAAGAGCAGTATCAGACACTCAACACCCTTTCCATTCAGGGAGCGACTAACACTACTGGTCTAGTAGAGGAAGCAGTTGTGTGAGATTAAAACAGCAGCTGTTTTGAGTTTTTTCCTTACAAACCTACTTCAAACGTCCCCCTAAACAAGCTATGGACAGCGGAAAATGAATATACTCGTAGTAAATAGTACATTTAATATTTAATAATAGCTAGGCAGAACTTTAATGCAAGTTTCTTAAGAAGAAGATTTTTTTTTAAATAACTTAAAATTGCTGATGTTTATTTTGCTTTCGATGGACGCCCCTAAATACAAAACTCCACTAAAATATTTAAAAGAGCAATCTAAATGATAATCATGGTAACACCATGACAACAGTCCTCATTATATCATTATATTTGTAAACGCATCATTCTCAGCAGTCCAGGGATAGAAACTCATCAGTATTTGACAGACACATGTATGTATGTAGAAATATAGTTGGAATATGTATTTTCGATGACGTACACTTCAGTTTGTGCATATTTAAATGTTCGTCAGCTACATTGTAGTATTTGGCCTGTAGATCAGCCTTAAATAAATAAATATATATATATATTTTGTTGGAGCTATGTAATGATATAACCCACAGTCACAGAATGAGGATGGATTTTGGGTATTTTATGGTCACGAAAGTGCAGGAAATTTGAGCATTGCATGGTCAAAAGCTTTACGGTCAAAAATAAAGTGTTTCTCAGTGTATCCTAGAGCGGGATGTATTTATGCGTGTAGATAGAGATTATTTTAATTACAGTGAAATTCTGTTTGTTTTTTTCCCATTTGGCAGCTGCTCACGTTTATGGCTCGGTTGTAAATTTGCAGTCCTTGTGAATCCAAGACTGAAACTTTACACGGGCTGTTCGTTTTACTGATTGTGCTTCTCGCCTGACAATGGTCTCCATATGCTACAGTCTAATTTTAAGATATAAGATATAAATAAAGGATTTCACCAAATCCAGTGAATAAAAGCAGTCGAATGGAGGTTTGTTCGGTGGCCATGGTCGCCGTTTCCTCTCAGTAAGGCGGTCACACTAGATTTTAAGTATGTAAAAGTAATTTTGCATACTTTTATGCTAAATAAATTGGATATGAAGTCTTGCATATGGACTTCTCATTTGAACACTTTCATAAAAATAATAATAATGTTAACTGATTGCAGATTTCAGTCTGCATGCTTTTAAATGTGCATTGATGCAAATCTAGTGTGGCCGCACCTTTAGAGTGTTTAATCTGGTTTCCTGAAGCCTGATTTGGGATCAGATGTCGACTGATCCGTGGTCAGCAAGAAGGAAACGTGTTAGCTGCTTTGATAAAACATTCCTGTTTCTCTCTGATGCGGTTTTGTAAAAGTTTGCTTGTGCTAAGATGAACGTATGACTAAAGCAGATATTATTTGTACTGATATTGAGAAGTATATGATCACATTAAAGTTTGTTTCATGCAGCTCCGACGACTCGACTGTTTTTCTTTAATGTCTTGATGTGCACCATATTGCCAAAAGTTTTGGGACGCCTCCCTTTACATGCACATGAGCTTCCCATTCTTAATCCGTAGGGTTTAATATGGAGTCGGCCCACCCTTTGCAGCTCTTCTGGGAAGGCTTTCCACAAGGTTTAGGAGTGTGTTTATGGGGATTCTTCTAGAAGCACATTTGTGAGGTCAGGCACTGATGTTGGACGAGAAGGCCTGGCTCTCAGTCTCCGCTCTAGTTCATCCCAAAGGTGTTCTATCGGGTTGAGGTCAGGACTCCAGTTCCCCCACACCAAACTTGCTCATCCATGTCTTTATGGAGCGACGCTTTGTGCACTGGAGCGCAGTCATGCTGGGACAGGAAGGGGCCGTCCCCAAACTGTTCCCACAAAGTTGGGAGCATGAAATTGTCCAAAATGTCTTGGTGAAGCATTAAGAGTTCCTTTCACTGGAACTAAGGGGCCAACCCCTGAAAAACAACCCCACCCCATAATCCCCCGTCCAAGTCCTCTTCTCATGGCGACCGCCAAACCCAGACTCGTCCATGGGATTTTCAGACAGAGAAGCGTGATTGGTCACTCCAAAGAACACGTCTCCACTGCTTTAGAGCCCAGTGGCGGCTCGCTTTACCCCACTGCATCCCACGCTTTGGTGATGTAAGGCTTGGATGAGCGGCTCGGCCATGGAAACCCATTCCCTGAAGCTCTACACACTGTTCTTGAGCTCATCTGAAGGCCACAGGGAGTATCATGGCCCCATGCTTGAGTTCTCTGAGCTCCTGAGAGCGGCCCATTCTCTCACTAATGTGTGTAGAAGCGTCTGCATGCCTAGTGCTTGATTTATACACCTGTGGCCATGGAAGTGATTGGAACACCTGAACTCAATGATTTGGAGGGGCGTCCCAATACTTTTGGCAATATAGTGTATTTAGTAGATTATTTTTACAGATGGTCGTGTGCTTCAATGAGTCACCTTTTTTCCTCTGCAGATTCCCATTTCAGTGCCTGTAATTTGTCACTGGAACATTAGCTGGCGATCTGTCATGCGGCTCAGTCATCATCAGTCTGATAAATAAAGTGAGTCTGTGCCAAAAACCACTGGCACATAATGAATCTTGGGATGGGCTGTGAAGGATCCACTCGTTCTTTCCTTCACGGCCCAGGGAAATAAGCATTTGTTGGCCTTATTCGAAGGAGCATTTGCCGACGCATTTGGCCTTCAAAGGATGCAGCCTCTGATTACCGGCCTGTTTTTCCACAGATACGCTGGGTAAATGTCATCCTGTAGGTCTGAAATCTCACCGATTTCGTCTTCAGAGACACCTGCTTTGCTTTCTATGATAAACATCCACACGTCTGTCAGCATTTGGCTGCACTTCAGACGTGCGATTGGCCCAGTCAAGTCCCGAAGACCCTTTGATGCGAAACAGAGCGTTGTGATTGGCTCGCCTGGAAGAGATGACCTTTGATTGGCTGGCGCTTCGTAGAGGTGATCATGCTGATGTCGTCACTGTACATTTAGCATTTATACTTTAAAATCTGCACTCGTAGATTAGAAGTCTGTAAGATTACACGTCTATCAGAGTATCAGACGGAGCTTAAAGGAGAAAAAAGCTTTATCAGTGCTGAAACGCGGCCAGATTTAGTCAAAACTGCCTTTGTTTGCCCAACAGGAACAGATTAAGGAGAGAAAACGCAGAGATAGACGTCTAATGCAGCTGGATAATGAACACAAGACGCGATTGTTCGGTTCATTGACCGACGTGCGGATTCATGCAACAGACACAAAACTTATGAGTTTGTGAATTAGTGTGAATATGTTAAGACAATTGCCAAGATGTGCAGAATGTTAAAAAAGCACATTGCATGAAATACAGCATCCCATAACACTGCAAAAAATGCTCTTCTTATGTAGTATTTTTTCTTGTTTCCAGTCCAAATATCTAATAATTCTTAAATCAAGATGCATTTACTAGATACGTAAAATGACATAAGATATGTTTTCTGGGGAAAAAATCTAAATGAAGTGAGTTTTTGCTTAAAACAAGCAAAAATATCTGCCAATGGGGTGAGAAAAATAATCGTATTTTTGTTTGGGACAGAAACAAGATTTCAATCAGAAACAAGATTATTTTTCTCATTTCATTGGCAGATCATTTTGCTTGTTTTAAGCAAAAACTCACTTCATTTTGATTTTATTTTCAAGAAAACAAGAAAAAATATCTTATGTCATTTTACTTATCTAGTAAATGCATCTTGATTTAAGAATTTTTAGATATTTAGACTAGAAACAAGACAAAAATACTAAGTAAGACAAGCATTTTTTGCAGTGAATGCATCGCATTTCTAGAGTGAGGAATGAATCCGTTGCGATTTCTCTTTCTTGACTCATTATCTGCAGCATTTGCTTACAAAAAAACTGGATTAAAAATTTAAAGTGAGCGTTGTTATTATTGAGAGGAAAGTGCTTCTCTTGCAAAAGTAATGTTTTGTGTTGTTTTATGTGCATTATTCATGAAATGTGGGTAAAATCATGTTACGGAAATTATTGTATTGGGTTCAGTCTATGCAATTATGTGATTAACAATTTACATAGAAATGTTCACCAGTGGGATGTTTTCAAATGGTAGACAAAACAGTATAAACTTTACAAGTTTGAAAGTTGAATAGGATGCATTTTTATGATATTGACCTGAAAGTCACTGTAAATTGACCAAACCTGCACGCTCCTGAGAAGGAAGTTTAGTGTCTTTATTGAATCGATGCGAGTCGGGCTGAAGCGGATCAATATTGTACATTAAGTGCCTGAACGTGTCCGCTTGTAACCAGATAAGCTGTTATAGATTAGCTGTCGGAGGTGAAGCCGCTGAATTAAGAGCGTGTTTGATTACTGAAGGGAAATGAAGATTAACTCAAGACGAGTAACCGGAGGAAGAATCAATCTTCAAGGTCACTGCGCTCGCAGCTTACAATAACAACACCATCTGCTTTTTTTAGGAAAATGCGTTTTTAATGTTTCGCATTCAAACTTTTGATACACAGGTTGTTTTAGCTACAGTCTTTGATCCTGTAGAACTGATTTTAAATTATTATAATATCTGGATTGTTGTTCCAAACATACCATTAGCATTCTGTTAAGATTCTTTGAAAAGAAAGTTGACACCGAATAACACTGCATTATTTATATTGTTCAATTGGAATGACAAACTAGATGGGTTTTATTTTTCAAAGAATTTATCTAATTATAAACACCAGTGTTATTAGAATATCTGACTCAGCTGTAATTTGTACTTTGTTAGATGATATGATGATGGTGATGTCTCTAATGCGTTACAGGTCTGACTGGTCTTCTGTTTCGGTCAGGAGGCCCATGTTCTTCAAAATGACCTTTTCCAGGGCCAGAAACTGTTCATATCCCTTCAGTGCTTCCGCCTCCAGTTCCTCGTCCTGTTTCAGTGGCACCACTGGCTCCTGGTGAACAACAGATCACACAAGTTAATATTTTTATTTCATATTTTTAGGAGATTTTATGGTACTACATTATGCAGTAGTTTATAATCAATTTATTCACTTTTTGAACATAGACCTGAAAGTGAAATTTCCAACTTAAACTCATAAATCTTGAATGCCTTGGAGCACAGACTGAAGTTTTGATCTTTTTAAAGATTTGCAATTGGCAGATTGTTGCAGTGAAAATTTTTTTTTTTTAAAGTGAACTTTGAAAAAGTTATGCAAGTTTAAGCTTATTGTTATGAAAAATGCACATTTTTTATATATATTTTTAGATAAAATATATACTTTCCAAAACATGTTTTACTCTAAAACTGAGACAATCAAAGTCATAAATCTAAACAAGTTATGTTCCAAATCTGAGGTTGATATCTAAAAAAAAAGAGAGTTCAGTCAGAGTTTGTTTGGCTGCAGTACCAAACGCTTCCACTGAAATTCGTCTCCCATTCATTTCCAATGCGAACAATACAAGTGTGACTGTTTTTTTCAGGACCATTTAACCTATTCAAATCATGTCCATGATTTTTTTGTGTTCACATTGCAAGTGCTAAAACCTTTACCAAGTTTTGTAACCTTCCGATGAAATTTTTTAAAAAATTAAACGCTAAATTTTTCAAACATGACTAAAGAGCACCACATTTAAGATACATTCATTTGAGATGGAAAATTACTTAAGATATTAAGTCTCATTTTCTGAAAAGAATTAAGTGAGTTTATGATTAAAATAAGAATGTTCTATATTATAATGGTTAAATATGTAAATGAGGCACTATGAAATTAATACGCACTCATTTTCATATATTTCCAGAACATAAATCTGAACATTAAATAAAGCCAGGTTCAAAATTATTGTTTGGTTTTGTTGACATATTAGAGTTAAAGGATTTTACTGAGGGGATTTTGAATATCTATTGTTATCACGGCATAAATCAGAAAATACTGTGAAACAAACAGAAAAAACTAAATTTTTATGAATAAAATGCTATATAAATCAGTGTGAATGACATATGAGCAAACCCCTCAGTACAAACCTTCAGAATATAGTCAGGAACAAAACTGTAAGTTTTGGTGTGTGTAAGTGCTGCTGAAGGGGAGAACAATCTCTTTAAAGATATGTATCATAATCCAAATCTACAGACGCTAATACATAAAGTGCAATAAAATAAAGACTCAAATGTGTGTTTTGGATGTTTTCTTTCCACTGTTATGGAAGCAAAATCTCAAAATTGACCGGTCCATTAAAGAAACACTGGTTTAGCCTGTGGTGTCTTGCCTTAAATCAGAAACATTAAGTGTTTTTTTCTTGAAATCCCTCCAGAAAGCCTCCAGCATCATGTGTCCGCGGGCGTCAGGAGGGTGTGAAAACACAAATGTGTGTGTTTTCGACCCTCAGAGAGACAGACAGCAGCATACTTTCATATTTAGTAAATATATTCAGCAAGTCTGAGCAGATCTGGAATCACTCAATCACACATTCCAGCTGAAGTACAGCTGCTGCAGCGCCAGGTTTCATCTGTGTTTGCTGTGAGCTTATACACACACACACACACACTACAGAGACATCTGAATGGGGACATGGCATAGAACTTCTATTGTTTCATAATGACTTCTATTGAATCATAAACGGCTTGTTATAAATACTATAATCTAACCCCAAGAGAAAACGTTCTGCATTTTTACCCCAACTTATTTGTATTTAATGTGATTCATAAATGAAACCGGTCAGATTTCTGTAATAGCACTAATGAACAGAATGTGTGTTAAATACACAATAACCAGCTTATCATCAATAAATCCAATTTCTTTCAATCTCATACAGTTCATCTGATTGTATATTGCTTTTTCCACATATTTTTAACCATATTCAAACTTTTTAACTGAAAAAAATGGTATTGTTAACAGATTTATGCTAATTCTAAGCAATTTGAATAAGAACATGTTATTATTTAAAAATAGTTAATGATAAACTATGCCATGATTTTTTGAGTGCAGGAATCTTACCGGTTTAATTTATGTATGACTGACAAATATGCATCACATTAAGTTTATTAGACTGTTTATGTTAAAACTGTGTGATACAAATGGATTCCATTTAAATCTTAAATTATTTAAAGTGTACATAATCTCAAAGCACATGCACTGTAAAAAATTTTTTTTTAAATAAGTTAAAATGTTGAGTTCATTGAAATTAAAAATTTGAGTTAATACAATAAACATTTGAGAATCAACATTATTAAAATATTTTGTAAACATATTGCATAATTGTGTTTTATTTGTAATAATGCAGTGAAACATGCCAAATTGTGATATTTTCATGATTTATCACTTTTTTTTATGTGGTTCAGATACAATAATATTTTGAGTTTCTATTTATTAAATCAATTTCCTTCATTGTATTAACTCAAATTTTTAATTTCAATGAACTCAAAATTTTAAGGCAAACAGGTTACTTACTTTTTTAAGTTAAACCAACTAAATTTTTTTTTACAGTGTAGGAATCATCCTCGTTGTATTCGGAGTCTTACAGGAATAATTCAGCCGAAAAATCAATTATCATTTTATCACCCTTAAATTTCAAACTAGTTTTTTTTTCTTTTATTAGAAACAAACCCTTATTATTCAGCATCACATGACCTCAAAAGACCTAGAATACAGTGCACATGATTAGCGCGTTTTGTCCTTTTGTCGCTCAGCCTCAGATTTCCTTCACTTTCATTATATGTAAAAATATATTCTTCTAAATAACTTCTTTTTTTGTGTTTCTCAGAAGAAAGAACGTCATACATGAAGGTGAGTAAATGTCAGAGTAATTTTTGTATCATTGAGATGTTGAATTCGTTTTTATTTTTGTATTTTCACGTTTTAGTAATTTTGTTGTGTTTTTGTCGTTTTTTAATATTTTTTTAAAATACATTTTAATTTCAGTTTTAGTTATTTTAGTACATCAAGTTAAACTAAATGAAAATGAGAAAGGTTGCTTTGGCAACTAGATGAAATCTTTTTAATATTTGATTTGATTTCAGTTAATGTTACCTTTATTTCAAGTACTGAAAATGTTTTATTTGACTATAAAAACCCAGTGTTCCTCTCTCACCGTCTTCTTCCTCAGCTGTTGAGCTTCCATCTCTTTCTTTTGCTTCTCTTGTCGTTTCTCAAAGTACTCCAGCCGTTCCTCTTCCTTTTCGAAGTACTTCCTCACATTCTGTCTCTGCAGGGAACATGTGATATCTCTCCGTTATAAATCCTAGTCCTACTTTGATTGCATTTTTAGTCATGCCTTATAAAATACCTAAAGTCAACATTAAATGGCTCTTTTAATCCCAAATGGACTCTTTTCACATTTCTGAGCTTCTCAGAAGAAATGTTCTGTTGAAAATTTAAATCAACACCTACAAAAACAATTTGTTAATATTTGCTAATGTCTGTTCTGTGTGTGTTCTAAAGAAATATTGTGTTTGTATAATAGTAAATAAGAGATGTGGATCAGACCAATCACTACAACATTATTTTAGCCAATCAGCAGTAGGGGGCGTGTCCACTCATGATGGAGGAGGAGAGAGTGAGCCAATCAGCAGTAGGGGGCGTGTTCACTCATGATGGGGGAGGAGAGAGAGTGAGTCAATCAGCAGTAGGGGGCGTGTCCACTCATGATGAAGGAGGAGAGAGAGTGAGTCAATCAGCAGTAGGGGGCGTGTCCACTCATGATGGAGGAGAGTGAGCCAATCAGCAGTAGGGGGCGTGTCCACTCATGATGGAGGAGGAGAGAGTGAGTCAATCAGCTGTAGGGGGCGTGTCCACTCATGATGGAGGAGGAGAGAGTGAGTCAATCAGCTGTAGGGGGCGTGTCCACTCATGATGGAGGAGGAGAGAGTGAGTCAATCAGCTGTAGGGGGCGTGTCCACTCATGATGGAGGAGAGAGAGTGAGTCAATCAGCAATAGGGGGCGTGTCCACTCATGATGGAGGAGGAGAGAGTGAGTCAATCAGCTGTAGGGGGCGTGTCCACTCATGATGGGGGAGGAGAGAGAGTGAGTCAATCAGCAGTAGGGGGCGTGTCCACTCATGATGGAGGAGAGAGAGTGAGTCAATCAGCAATAGGGGGCGTGTCCACTCATGATGGGGGAGAGAGAGTGAGTCAATCAGCAGTAGGGGGCGTGTCCACTCATGATGGAGGAGAGAGAGTGAGTCAATCAGCAGTAGGGGGCGTGTCCACTCATGATGGGGGAGGAAAGAGTGAGTCAATCAGCAGTAGGGGGCGCGTCCACTCATGATAGATGAGGAAAGAGTGAGTCAATCAGCAGTAGGGGGCGTGTCCACTCATGATAGATGAGGAAAGAGTGAGTCAATCAGCAGTAGGGGGCGTGTCCACTCATGATGGGGGAGGAGAGAGGGTGAGTCAATCAGCAGTAGGGGGCGTGTCCACTCATGATGGGGGAGGAGAGAGAGTGAGTCAATCAGCAGTAGGGGGCGTGTCCACTCATGATGGAGGAGGAGAGAGAGTGAGTCAATCAGCAGTAGGGGGCGTGTCCACTCATGATGGAGGAGAAGAGAGAGTGAGTCAATCAGCAGTAGGGGGCGTGTCCACTCATGATAGATGAGGAAAGAGTGAGTCAATCAGCAGTAGGGGGCGCGTCCACTCATGATAGATGAGGAAAGAGTGAGTCAATCAGCAGTAGGGGGCGTGTCCACTCATGATAGATGAGGAAAGAGTGAGTCAATCAGCAGTAGGGGGCGTGTCCACTCATGATGGGGGAGGAGAGAGGGTGAGTCAATCAGCAGTAGGGGGCGTGTCCACTCATGATGGAGGAGGAGAGAGTGAGTCAATCAGCAGTAGGGGGCGTGTCCACTCATGATGGAGGAGGAGAGAGTGAGTCAATCAGCAATAGGGGGCGTGTCCACTCATGAAGGAGGAGGAGAGAGAGAGAGTCAATCAGCAGTAGGGGGCGTGTCCACTCATGATGGGGGAGGAGAGAGAGTGAGTCAATCAGCAGTAGGGGGCGTGTCCACTCATGATGGAGGAGGAGAGAGAGAGAGTCAATCAGCAGTAGGGGGCGTGTCCACTCATGATGGAGGAGGAGAGAGTGAGTCAATCAGCAATAGGGGGCGTGTCCACTCATGATGGAGGAGGAGAGAGTGAGTCAATCAGCAATAGGGGGCGTGTCCACTCATGATGGAGGAGGAGAGAGAGTGAGTCAATCAGCAGTAGGGGGCGTGTCCACTCATGATGGAGGAGGAGAAAGTGAGTCAATCAGCAGTAGGGGGCGTGTCCACTCATGATGGAGGAGGAGAGAGTGAGTCAATCAGCAGTAGGGGGCGTGTCCACTCATGATGGAGGAGGAGAGAAAGTCAATCAGCAGTAGGGGGCGTGTCCACTCATGATGGGCGAGGAGAGAGAGTGAGTCAATCAGCAGTAGGGGCCGTGTCCACTCATGATGGAGGAGAGAGAGTGAGTCAATCAGCAGTAGGGGGCGTGTCCACTCATGATGGAGGAGGAGAGAGTGAGTCAATCAGCAGTAGGGGGCGTGTCCACTCATGATGGAGGAGAGAGAGTGAGTCAATCAACAGTAGGGGGTGTGTCCACTCATGATGGAGGAGGAGAGAGTGAGTCAATCAGCAGTAGGGGGCGTGTCCACTCATGATGGAGGAGAGAGAGTGAGTCAATCAGCAGTAGGGGGCGTGTCCACTCATGATGGAGGAGGAGAGAGTGAGTCAATCAGCAGTAGGGGGCATGTCCACGCATGGAGGAGAGAGAGTGAGTCAATCAGCAGTAGGGGGCGTGTCCACTCATGATGGAGGAGAGAGAGTGAGTCAATCAGCAGTAGGGGGCGTGTCCACTCATGATGGAGGAGGAGAGAGTGAGTCAATCAGCAGTAGGGGGCGTGTCCACTCATGATGGAGGAGAGAGAGTGAGTCAATCAGCAGTAGGGGGCGTGTCCACTCATGATGGAGGAGGAGAGAGTGAGTCAATCAGCAGTTGGGGGCATGTCCACGCATGGAGGAGAGAGAGTGAGTCAATCAGCAGTAGGGGGCGTGTCCACTCATGATGGAGGAGAGAGAGAGTCAATCAGCAGTAGGGGGCGTGTCCACTCATGATGGAGGAGGAGAGAGTGAGTCAATCAGCAGTAGGGGGCGTGTCCACTCATGATGGGGATGAGAGAGAGTCAATCAGCAGTAGGGGGCGTGTCCACTCATGATGGAGGAGAGAGAGAGTCAATCAGCAGTAGGGGGCGTGTCCACTCATGATGGGGGAGGAGAGAGTGAGTCAATCAGCAGTAGGGGGCGTGTCCACTCATGATGGGGGATGAGAGAGAGTCAATCAGCAGTAGGGGGCGTGTCCACTCATGATGGGCGAGGAGAGAGAGTGAGTCAATCAGCAGTAGGGGGCGTGTCCACTCATGATGCCGATGAAGAAGACAGCCGGCCGGGACAGGGACCAGTGACCGACCGTGGACATCACCTTGGAGCAGGTCGACATGAGGAGCGGGCCGCTCTGAAACAGGGATGGACGAAAACTCAAGTAAACCTCAAACTACTGGCTATTCAATCAGTAGGGGGCGTGTCCACTCATGATGGAGGAGGAGAGGGTGAGTCAATCAGCAGTAGGGGGCGTGTCCACTCATGATGGAGGAGGAGAGAGTGAGTCAATCAGCAGTAGGGGGCGTGTCCACTCATGATGGAGGAGAGAGAGTGAGTCAATCAGCAGTAGGGGGCGTGTCCACTCATGATGGAGGAGGAGAGAGTGAGTCAATCAGCAGTAGGGGGCATGTCCACGCATGGAGGAGAGAGAGTGAGTCAATCAGCAGTAGGGGGCATGTCCACTCATGATGGAGGAGAGAGAGTGAGTCAATCAGCAGTAGGGGGCGTGTCCACTCATGATGGAGGAGGAGAGAGTGAGTCAATCAGCAGTAGGGGGCGTGTCCACTCATGATGGAGGAGAGAGAGTGAGTCAATCAGCAGTAGGGGGCGTGTCCACTCATGATGGAGGAGGAGAGAGTGAGTCAATCAGCAGTAGGGGGCATGTCCACGCATGGAGGAGAGAGAGTGAATCAATCAGCAGTAGGGGGCGTGTCCACTCATGATGGAGGAGAGAGAGAGTCAATCAGCAGTAGGGGGCGTGTCCACTCATGATGGGGGATGAGAGTGAGTCAATCAGCAGTAGGGAGCGTGTCCACTCATGATGGGGATGAGAGAGAGTCAATCAGCAGTAGGGGGCGTGTCCACTCATGATGGAGGAGAGAGAGAGTCAATCAGCAGTAGGGGGCGTGTCCACTCATGATGGGGGATGAGAGAGAGTCAATCAGCAGTAGGGGGCGTGTCCACTCATGATGGGGGATGAGAGAGAGTCAATCAGCAGTAGGGGGCGTGTCCACTCATGATGGAGGAGAGAGAGAGTCAATCAGCAGTAGGGGGCGTGTCCACTCATGATGGGGGATGAGAGAGAGTCAATCAGCAGTAGGGGGCGTGTCCACTCATGATGTCAACCGTGTTTCTCAGAAAGAGTACACAAAGTTTAATATTATACATTTACAATGTTAATAAGTGTGGAAAGGAGTCATTAGTCTGTGAAAAGGGTCCATGAACTAAAGAGATGAATTATGTATTGATGCTTTTTTTTTTTTTTATTCACTCCAGAATTTAAACACAGGATCTGAGGTGACATTCCCACCTCGTTGCTGGAGGACTTGCGCAGGGTCCATGGGATCTGCAGGATGTGTAGGGTGCCGATATGGTCTGATACCGCCAGAAGATGATGCTTCCCTACGGGAGAGAAATGGGACACCTCAGCATCTGGGGTCAGATTCACCAAACAAACTATGCAATGACCTCCAGACGGGTCAGTTTGGGGCTCACCGGAGGAGCTGCTGGTCTTGATGCAGGTGATGGAGGCGGTGCTGATGTTCTGGGTTTGCGAGGGCTCGCGGGTGTTTTGCAGCAGGTCCCATATCTCGACGTTTCCGTCTTCCTTGCCGATGAAGAAGACAGCCGGCCGGGACAGGGACCAGTGACCGACCGTGGACATCACCTTGGAGCAGGTCGACATGAGGATCGGGCCGCTCTGAAACAGGGATGGACGAAAACTCAAGTAAACCTCAAACTACTGGCTATTCCATTCTAAGCTGAAGTTGCCTCACCATGACCCCTTCTTTCCAGATGGCAAAACTGTAGCTGGCCACGGTCAGGATGATGTCCTTGAAGAACGGAGAGCGGCTCACGGTGTTGACCAGACTGTGGTGTGAGCTGAACTGATGGGTGGGTTTGGCACCTGACGGGAAACACGCCAAAAACGTCTCGGTTACGTATGGTAACCCTCGTTCCCTGAGGGAGGGAACGGAGACGTACGTCGGACGTACCGACGAATTGGGATTAGGATCACTTCAGGGAGCCCCTATCAGCTTCGAGATATAGAGAACAGGCCAATGGGCCATTGGCATGCGAGATTTGCATCTCGCGCTCCGCCCCGCGCCGCGGGTATAAACAGGAAGCGAGAGCGAATGCACGCTGTTTTTCACTGAGGAGCCGAACTTAGTGGCTCAACCTGCAGTGATGGTACAGCAACTGTGGCGACGGGAAGTACGTCTCCGTTCCCTCCTTCAGGGAACGAGGGTTACCATACGTAACCGAGACGTTCCCATTCAGTCGGTCACGTTCGACGAATTGGGATCCCCTATGGAAAACGCCACAGTTACTACCACTTCCAGTGCCCAGCGATGAGCCCCTCAGACCCCGATCTGATGCGGGCGGGAAAGTTCACGCAGGGAGAGTCCAAGCTGCTGTTCCGCAAGACCCATTCAGCTGACTGTATTGGATAACGCTGGGAAAGCGTGCCTGTGAAGGCAGCTGCGGAAGCCACATCATGCCCAGAGGGAGTTAACATGTGGAGAATACACGTATGGGCTGGCCGTGGGCAGCACAACATACGGAAGTCCCAGGGGTGGCCCCGGCCAATTCGTGGAGGGGGACAACACGTACCTGGGACGGCAGAGTCGGGGAAAGACACGGGCTCGCCGTAAGGAACCGTACCGTGGAAGAATACACATATGGGACCGCCGTGGGGGTCACTACATATGGAACCCAGCCTAACACAAGTTCCACCAATGCATACGAGTGTTAGACCTTGCGTCGAACGCTCCGCCACGTCCGACTGCCGCGGGTTGCGGAGGACTCAACAGGGTTCGCCGATCCGGGGAACTCGACTGGAGCAGAATAAGCGCACGCATCCGTCTACCATAGGGGAGGGAATGGCGCAGCAAGCCGACACTAGAATGGGCACTTCGGTGTTACTGACTATGGGAAGTGAGCACACAGGAAGAAACCGGCTCTACACGGAGGCTATAGAATCTAGCGAAAGTATTAGGTGTCGCCCAGCCCGCAGCTCTACAAATATCTGTCAGCGAGGTGCCACGAGCCAGCGCCCAGGAAGAGGCAACACCCCTAGTGGAGTGGGCTCTTAACCCGAGCGGGCAGGGCACGTCTTGGGACTGATAAGCCAAGACGATGGCATCCACTATCCAGTGGGCCATCCTCTGCTTGGAGACAGCCTTTCCCTTCTGCTGTCCTCCGTAACAGACGAAGAGCTGCTCTGAGGTCCTGAAGCTTTGCGTTCTATCCACGTAAGTCCGGAGAGCACGGACGGGACAGAGAAAAGCTAGGGCTGGGTCTGCCTCCTCCGAAGGCAGCGCTTGCAGGCTCACCACTTGATCCCGGAAGGGAGTAGTGGGAACCTTGGGCACATATCCAGGCCGGGGTCTCATGATCACATGAGAGTTACCGGGCCCGAATTCCAGGCACGATTCGTCCACCGAAAATGCCTGCAGGTCCCCTACCCTCTTGATGGAGGCCAACGCAGTCAGGAGTATTGTCTTTAACGACAGAATTTTCAACTCAGCTGACTGCAGAGGCTCAAAGGGTTCTCTCTGTAGTGCAGTTAGCACCAGAGTTAAGTCCCAAGAGGGTATGGAGGGAGGACGAGGCGGATTTAACCTCCTCGCTCCCCTAAGGAACCTGTCGACCAGATCGTGCTTACCTAGAGATTTTCCATCTACTAGCTCATGATTAGCGGCGATAGCGGCAACATAGACTTTGAGGGTGGAGGGAGACAGCCTTCGCTCCAACCCATCTTGTAGAAAGGCAAGCACAGAACCGATCGAACATCTTCGGGGGTCTTCTCGGCGAGAAGAGCACCAATCGACGAACAGGTTCCACTTCAACGCATAGAGGCGCCTCGTAGAGGGGGCTCTAGCGGAAGTGATGGTGTCAACTACCGCTTGCGGTAGGTCACCTAGAACCTCTGCGTCCAGTCCAGGGACCAGACATGGAATTTCCAGAGGTCTGGACGCAGGTGCCATAGGGTGCCCCGTCTCTGAGTCAGGAGGTCCTTCCTCAGAGGAATGGGCCAGGGAGGTGCTGTCGCAAGGAGCACTAGTTCCGGGAACCAAGTCCGGTTGGGCCAATATAGAGCGACTAACAGTACTTGCTCCTCATCCTCCCTGACTTTGCACAGTGTCTGCGCAAGAAGGCTCACTGGGGGAAACGCATACTTGCGTTCTTCCCGGGGCCAGCTGTGGGCCAGGGCATCCGACCCGAGGGTTCCCTCGGTCAAGGGATAAAACCACTGACAGTGGGTCGTCTCTGGGGAGGCAAACAGGTCTACCTGTGCGGCCCCGAAACGACTCCAGATTAGCTGGACCGCCTGGGGATGGAGTCGCCATTCTCCCGGAAGCACCGGCTGACGTGACAGCTCGTCGGCTGCACGATTGAGCAGGCCCGGAATGTGAATGGCACGAAGCGACCTCAGATGCTTCTGACTCCATAAGGGGAGATGGCGGGCGAGTTGTGATATGCGACGAGAGCGTAGACCACCCTGTTTTTTGACGTACGCAACGGTCGCAGTGTTGTCCGTACTGACCAGAACGTGCTTGCCTCTGAGCGGAACTTTGAAGCGGCTGAGTGCAAGACGAACTGCTAACAACTCGAGGCAATTGATATGCCATTGCAGTTGAGGCCCCGTCCACAGACCCGAAACTGCAAGCCCGTTGTACGTGGCACCCCAGCCCGTGGATGAGGCATCCGTGGAGACAACGGAGTGCCTGGACACTTGTTCTAGGGGAACTCCCACCCGTAGAAACAAAGGGTCCGAACATGGGCCGAAGGTTTGGTGGCACCTCGGAGTCACTTGGACACGGAGGGAACCGCTGTGCCACGCCCATCTCGGGACTCGATCGTGTAGCCAGCGTTGAAGCGGTCTCATATGAAGCAATCCGAGCAGCGTTACTGCGGCTGCGGATGCCATATGCCCCAGGAGCCTCTGAAAATGTTTCAGTGGTACCGCTGTCCTGCCTTTGAACGAATTCAAGCAGTTCAACACTGACTGGACGCGCTCCTCGGTGAGGCGCGCTGTCATGGCGACCGAGTCTATCTCCATACCGAGAAAAGAGATCCTCTGTGTGGGACAGAGTTTGCTCTTCTCCCAGTTGACCCGAAGTCCCAACTGGCTGAGGTGACTGAGCACCTTGTCCCTGTGTTCGCACAACTGCTCTCACGACTGGGCAAGGATCAGCCAGTCGTCGATGTAGTTGAGAATGCGAACACCATGCTCTCTCATGGGGGCAATGGCCACCTCCGCAACCTTCGTAAAGACGCGGGCGACAGGGACAGGCCGAAGGGCAAGACGCGGTACTGACATGCCCGTCCCTCGAACGCGAAGCGCAGAAAGGGCCGGTCGAGGGGAAACGAGAAAGAAAGTACGTGTCCTTCAGGTCGATCGCTGCAAACCAATCTTGGGAACGGACGCACCTGAAGATGTGCTTCTGCGTTAGCATTCTGAACGGCAGCCTGTGAAGGGACCGGTTCAAGAATCGCAGGTCCAAGACCGGCCATAACCCGCCGCCTTTCTTGGGTACAATGAAGTACGGGCTGTAGAACCCGGACCTCATATCGGCTGGAGGGACCGGCTCCATCGCGTCCTTCGCCAGTAGGACTGCGATCTCCGCCCAGAGCACGGGGGCGTTCTCCTTCGCTACTGGGAAGTGAACGCCCCCAAACTTAGGGGGACGCCTGGCGAACTGAATCGCATAGCCGAGTCTGATGGTACGGCCCCGAGACGGGCTGGGAAGCTCTAGCCAGGCTTCCAGACACCGAGCAAGGGGATTAACCACAGACGTACCCGCAGCGGGGCAGCGACGCGGAATGCAGGGATCCGACTCGGACGGCATGGAGCGGCCCGAAGTGGGATCTGAGTGTGCTGTGCAACACTTACCTGCGTCCGCGGAGGGGGCGTGCGAGTGTGGGGAGGCCGCTTTAGTGCGTTCCCACAGCCGGCGCCCCCTGCTGGCGAAGGGAGAGGCGTCTGAGGGTGGCGAGGCATGGGAGCGTCGACCACCGCCAAGCGCGCTCCCAAATGAAGGAGGGGCTGAGCGTGGCAAGGCTTTGTGGCGTTGCGCACGGTCTGCCTCACCTCCTTCCTCAGCGGGGAACAAGAGTGGCGAGGCATAGCGTCGCGCACTGTTGTCCACGCACCGCTGAGAAGAGAGGAATGAGAGTGGCGAGGCTTTGTAGCGTCACACACTGCCATTCTCGCCCTCTTGTGGGGAGGGGAAAGAAAGCGGCGAGGCTCTGTAGCGTCACACGCTGCCATTCCTGAACTCCCGAGACCCAGAGGTATTGGAACTGCTCTTTTTTTTCTTTTCTTTTTTGTTACCACTGGCTGTTTTTAACATCAGTGGCGGAACAGAATTACTAATGGTTTTCCACCCGGCCCTCCTCCGGGGAAGAACAGTTCCAGACCAAATCCGGGTCAATTGTGTTTCTGGACCAGGGTGGACATCGTCTAGCCAAGGGCCAGCGCTGTGCGCAGCTCAACCTCGGCCCAGAACTACCCTCGTGCACTAAGCAGGGCGGAGGTGGCCTGCCAGTGGCACTGCCACCCCACCGATGAGGGTAGTGAGAGAGAGGAAAACTTTATAGAGATTATGCCCTATTGGTGTTCCATATTTTGGCACCAATAGTTCCACAATGCCAAAGCCTTCCAATGCACATCCGAAAAAAGGCAAGGGGCAGGCAAGGCGATTTACGCGTTGCACTATGCCTCAGCCATCCGGGAAAGCATGGCTGTCAAGTATGAATCTGATTCAGCACGAGCGGCCACTATTACGGTGGGAATCTCAGCATCATCTTCATTTTCAACACATAACAGCCCTCTCTCCGATGCAGCAATTGACATCTGTCCTCTGCTAGAGCCCCAAATGAAACGCTGGGTCCCCTTTCAAGGACCAGCAATCCCATCTGTAAGCTACCAGCAGACACGTGAGACAGTGGGCGTGGCCGTGAGACGGCACACAGCGCGCTGAACACTCAAGCCCTTATGAAAAAGGCAAGACGAACAGCGCGCCGACGTGGCTATGCTCTCATGAGAGAGCATAGACCACCCACGAACACAGTCTCAACATGCTTGCGATGCGATAGAGGAGTGAGGGGCCCACAGAGATGTACGCGGCGGGGAAGCCTCACTGTAATCCTCAGGCCACCCAGGCTTATCAGCCAAAATAGTCCCCCCTCTGGTGCACCAGAAAAGAGTAAACAGTGCTGAAGCACCCAGGGGAAGACCGCGGCAACACACAGGTGGTAAGTGCAGTCCTGTGGTGCACTCACTGAAACAAACGCCCTCACCAAACCGACAGTTGCTGTGAGAACAGCAGTTTGTTATGCTGATGCAGCGGTGAACATTCGGTCGCGCTGATTGTGCCTTTTCGCCAACACAGAGCGTCCTTTTCGTTCTCTGGAGCATCTCTCTTGCAGATAGGCTCTCTTTTAGAAAAGCAGTCTTGCTTCATCAACGCCGTTCGGCTCCGAAGTGAATGACAGCGTGTTCTCGCACGCCAAATCTCGCACGCCAATGGCCCATTGGCCTGTTCTCTATACCTCGAAGCTGATAGGGGCTCCCTGAAGTGATCCCAATCCCAATTCGTCGGTACGTCCGACGTACGTCGAACGTGACCGACTGAATGGGAACTGAACTTTTGCACGATACATATAATAAATATAGCTGCAAGCTGCAATACCGGGGCCAAGCGCAACAGAAGCAAACAAGGAAGCAGCAGCAGACCAACTGCAAAAATGAGTGAAGACATTTGAAGCAAAAATGTTAAAACCACACATTAAAACATTGAGTTGTATAAAGCTAATGTCATAGTTTGTTTAATTATAGCGCCACCAAGAGGCACAATCCTACCATTTTTGAATGTGTCCTCGGAGTGAGCCCATACATGTGTGTGTCAATTTTGGTGAAAATATCTCATTTCGTTTTGGAGTTATAGACGTTTATATGAAAAAACACGTAAAAAATAACTGATACCTGACTTTGATTGGATTTTTCTCCCCCTTACTATCAATATTTTGACATTTGGGTATTAACGTTCAGCTATCGACCTATGTTTCCGAACTTCTGACGCTGGTTTCGTCTCGATCGGAATAGTGGTTTTGAAGACATCAGCTAACGTTTTTAAAGCGCTAAATTACAACGCTGCACAAACCATACGCCGAAACCTGTCAAGTCTGGTATCGTTGGACTCGGCAAGGATTCAGGAGACAAAAAAAAGTTACTCCCATGAAAATAAGTCAAGCACACCCAAAGTTATAAGCATTCTAAAAAAAACAATCCACTAGGTGGCGCTGTTTCGAAACTTCTCAGGCTCCTTTAGGGCATCGAGTTGATGACCCATACCGAGTTTCATAACAATCCATTCATGTGTTCATAAAATACAGCATTTTAGCACATCATTCAAAATGGCCGACAGCCAAAATGGCCGATATGGTAAAATAAGGTATCAGACTTTTATGTTTTTTGGAGAAACGGTTCAGAAGTTATAAGCAAAAATAGCAATTTTTTGTATCTCCAGATCAGTAGGTGGCACTGCGCCGAAACGCTGCATGTTGCCTCAGGTCATGCTTGTGATAACATGTACCACGTTTTATTTGAATACGATAAAGCGTTGCGGAGATATAGCCTTAAGTGTATTTTCGCAACCGCTACGTAAAATTTGTTTGCGGGTTTATCGAAAATGATTTGACGGATCAACTAGAATTCCATAACTTTTTGTCGGCATGGTCTGAAGATGATGTGGTTACATTTTTGACGATATTTGCGTCATCGGAGGAACTTTTCCAGAAATAAAATGCATAATTCTCTCGTCTCAGGGGGATATGAGGGGGGAAAGTCCCATAATTAAAATATATTACAGGGTTTCTACTGATACAAAGCCTAATGCTAAATCACTGAAGTTACGCTTTAATGTTGGGCCAGGCTTCTATCTGTGTGCCAAGCGGTTCCCGCAAGCGGTTCTATGGGCTGCCATAGACTTCAATGGCGGAATAATAATAAGAAATCTAACCGTTTCAATAGGAGCCTTCGGTGCTTGGCTCCTAATAATATTAGCAAAAAGTTATATATTTATTTTAAATTACTTTGAATAAATATTTTATCTTAGTATATGTTGTATTTTTGGTTTTATTTTCAAATTATATATTTATTTTTATTTTATTTTATTTCAAAAATAAATATATTATCTTTTTAGTGTTTTTTTAGTAGGTGTTATGTTTTTATTGTATTTTGTATTTTTAGTAGGTGTTTTTATTTTCAAATGATTTATTAATTTACGTTTTTTTATTTTCTTTTTTAAATAAAATATTTAATCTTTTTTAGTATTTTACTTTAACAGTTTTTATTATCAAATTATATATTTCTTATATTTATATATTTTATCTTCTCAGTACCTGTTTTAGTTTTTTTTTTTTTTTTTCAATTTATATATTTATTTTAATTTTACTTTATTTCAAATAAAATATATTATCTTTTTATTATTTTTATTTTGAAAGTATATAAGTTTCTTCAAATAAAATATTGTTTATTTTTAATACGCGTTTTATTTTTATTGTTTTTATTTTCAAATTTTTATTATTTTTTTAAATTGTATTTATTTAAAAAAATATTTAGTTTGTTTTATTTTGATTGTTTTCATTTTGAAATTTTATTTGAATATATTAAAAAATATATTTTATCCTTTTAGAACATGTTTTATTTACATTTTACATTTTTATAATGGCTTTTTTGCATATATATATATAATGTATATATGAAAAAACTGCTAAATATGTTTTTTTGTATGCTTCTTTCCCAGTTAAAATCTTGGTACTTTAAGTAAATATTTGATCTCAAAAGAGTTTTTAATGTTCTTGAATCATGTACTCTCACTCAAACATGGCATTAGCCAGATAACGGTTATGGGTTTGTTTCCCAGAGACTGCATAAAAGCATCTGCCAAATGCATATGTGTAATATAATCGTATATATTACAATAGGCAGCACACGAATAACACACTGGGTGGGAAAAGCATGTGCCAAACGCCTCAGGGATGAACGGATAACAGGACATCATTAACATGGAGCGCTCCGCTGTTCAGACACGCTGCACTAATGAAACTTAATATCCTGTAATATTTCTGGAAATCACTGTGCAATTGCTGGGGTTTGTCCTTCAGATGAGCTCAGTGTTCCTGTGAAGCAGGACTGATGCTCCATGACCTGGCCAGGCCTTCAGTGTTGCTCTGTTTGCTCAGAGCTCATTGTGGAGATCTTGGGCTGGTTTTAATTTGCCTTTTATGGTGTTTTTGTGCACTTTGGAGCTTGACGGACGTGCTCAGATGAAGCTTTACGAGTTGCGTGAAGATTCTCCAAATAAGATTAGAGCTCAAATATATCTATATTATGTCCCCATGAGAATTTAAGTTAATATTTCAAGAATTTATACACACATTGGCTTTGTCACATGAAATGCAGATTAACAACATACATTTTAAATTATATATTTACAATATTCTATATATATATATATATATATATATATATATATATATATATATATATATATATATATATATATATATATATATATATAATATTTACATTATATGTATATATTATATTTATTATATATTTTTAAATAATTTTTTTATATTTATTTAAAATAAAAATGTGTTATTTTTAGCATGTGTTTTATTCTGATTTTGATTTATTTATTTTATGTTTTTATTTATTTTAATGTTACTTTATTTCAAATCAAATATTTGATCCTTTTAGTACATATTCAAATTAAATATGTATTTTAATTTTATGTGTTTTTATTTTCAAATTATTTATTTTAATTTGAATTTATTTCCCCAAAAAAAACTGCATTAAAGTTTTATTTGGATTGTTTTTATTTTGAAATGATTTATTAATTTACGTTGTGTAATCTTTTTTAGTATTTTATTTTAATCTTGTTTTTATTATCAAATTATATTTCTTTAAAATTACTTCAAATAAATATTTTATCTTAGTATATGTTGTACTTTTGGTTTTATTTTCAAATTATATATTTATTTTAATTTAATTTTAATTTCAAAAATAAATATATTATCTTTTTAGTAGGTGTTTTTTTTATGTATTTTAATTTAATTAATTTTTTTAAATGTTTTTATTTTCAAATTATTGTTGTTTATTCTGTTTTAAATAAAATATTTAATCTTTTTTAGTATTTTATTTTAATAGTTTTTATTATCAAATTAAATATGTCTTTTTAATTATTTCAAATAAATATTTTATCTCCTCAGTATGTTTTATTTTTGTTTTTTTTTTCAAATTATACATTTCTTTTAATTTTACATCATTTCAAATAAAATATATTATCTTTTTATTTTTATTAAGTATTTATTAATTTACGTTTTATTTTATTTTTATAAAATATTTAATATTTATTGTTTTTATTTTCAAATTACTTATTTATTTTAAATGGTTTCAAATAAAATATTAAACATTTTTAGTTAGTGTTTTCTTTTTTTCTTTCCAGAACTCCAGAACTTTGTGTTTGCTGTGTATAATAAGGCAAAACTGCTAAATAATTTATTGTATGGCATCAACAATATATCTTTTTTAAATAAATTTGTGCAAAATAAATATTTATGAAGTTTTGTATGGAAAAGAGTAGCATGAATATTCTCCAAACAACACAAAGGTGTCCTTTAATTTCTTATTATCCGATGCTTTTGTAAATTTAAAGCGATTTAATGTTGATTTTCCCCAGGCTGGGATCCCCAGGAACAGCCGGAGGTTCAGGTTCTCGATGAAGTGAGCAATAGTGAGGTTTAAACCCCACATCTTAAATCTGTTTGTGGATGTTTACTCACTGAACAGTCGTCCGGAGTCGTTGTCCTTCTCCATTTTCCAGTCGGTGTAAACGACTTCTCCATCCTAAAAGAGACTCAAGAGCATGAACACAAATAATATGCTAACATACATTAATAGCCTATTAATCTTCTGCTATAGTTCAGTGGGTGTGTGTGCTCCTGGACTCCGCGCCTCACCTCCGTCCCCACGTACAGTTTAGTGCAGATGTTCTCCAGAGGTTTCTGCTGTTTGGCCGATGGCACCCGGAGCTGAGCGAATCCACAGCCTTCTTCCCGCTCTGCTTCCTGAGGGAGTTTATCTGCTGGACAGATCATGGGTTAAATGTGAGTAGAAATTGACTGGAAAGGTTTTTTGGCGTCGCACAATAATGCATTATTTCTCCCTGAAAGTTCAAATCTGTCATCATTTACTTGCTCATAAGTAAGACTTGGTCACTATAGTCAGATCTATATAGTCTATAGTCTCACATATTCAGATCTATATAGTCTATAGTCTCACATAGTCAGATCTATATAGTCTATAGTCTCACATATTCAGATCTATATAGTCTATAGTCTCACATATTCAGATCTATATAGTCTATAGTCTCACATATTCAGATCTATATAGTCTATAGTCTCACATAGTCAGATCTATATAGTCAATAGTCTCACATATTCAGATCTATATAGTCTACAGTCTCACATAGTCAGATCTATATAGTCAATAGTCTCACATATTCAGATCTATATAGTCTATAGTCTCACATAGTCAGATCTATATAGTCAATAGTCTCACATATTCAGATCTATATAGTCTACAGTCTCACATAGTCAGATCTATATAGTCAATAGTCTCACATATTCAGATCTATATAGTCAATAGTCTCACATATTCAGATCTATAGTCTACAGTCTCACATAGTCAGATCTATATAGTCTATAGTCTCTCATATTCAGATCTATATAGTCTATAGTCTCACATATTCAGATCTATATAGTCTATAGTCTCACATAGTCAGATCTATATAGTCTATAGTCTCACATAGTCAGATCTATAGTCTACAATCTCACATAGTCAGATCTATATAGTCTATAGTCTCACATATTCAGATCTATATAGTCTACAGTCTCACATAGTCAGATCTATATAGTCTATAGTCTCACATATTCAGATCTATAGTCTACAGTCTCACATAGTCAGATCTATATAGTCTCACATATTCAGATCTATATAGTCTATAGTCTCACATATTCAGATCTATATAGTCTATAGTCTCACATATTTAGATCTATATAGTCTATAGTCTCACATAGTCAGATCTATATAGTCTCACATATTCAGATCTATATAGTCTATAGTCTCACATATTCAGATCTATATAGTCAATAGTCTCACATATTCAGATCTATAGTCTACAGTCTCACATAGTCAGATCTATATAGTCTATAGTCTCACATATTCAGATCTATATAGTCTACAGTCTCACATAGTCAGATCTATATAGTCTATAGTCTCACATATTCAGATCTATAGTCTACAGTCTCACATAGTCAGATCTATGTAGTCTATAGTCTCAAATATTCAGATCTATATAGTCTATAGTCTCACATATTCAGATCTATATAGTCTATAGTCTCACATATTTAGATCTATATAGTCTATAGTCTCACATAGTCAGATCTATATAGTCTCACATAGTCAGATCTATATAGTCTATAGTCTCATATTCAGATCTATATAGTCTATAGTCTCACATAGTCAGATCTATATAGTCTCACATAGTCAGATCTATATAGTCTCATATTCAGATCTATATAGTCTATAGTCTCACATATTCAGATCTATATAGTTTATAGTCTCTCATAGTCAGATCTATATAGTCTATAGTCTCACATATTCAGATCTATATAGTCTCACATATTCAGATCTATATAGTCTATAGTCTCTCATAGTCAGATCTATATAGCCTATAGTCTCTCATAGTCAGATCTATATAGTCTCACATAGTCAGATCTATATAGTCTATAGTCTCACATAGTCAGATCTATATATTCTCAAATATATAACATTATATCATAACAGTGTGATTGTAATGAGCTCATCTGCGGACATGATCACTGTGATCAGATGCTTTCTGAACGGCTGTTTTCTCACCGCTGGCATTATTGTGTGTTTATTGTGTTATTGAGAGGAAAGAGCAGCACATATTCACATATTCATCTGACGTCGCTCTTGGGATGTTTGTTAACAGTTTAACACTGCAAGGGTGTTTCCAACAGAACGCGAAAGACCGTTGCCGTGAGTATATCAGAGTGTGAGTTTCTGTTGCAGTTCACTCAACGGCCACCGGTGGCGCTAATAACAAGCGTTTCTGAATTACACAGATAGAATAATATTTCAATAATTTAACAAAACATTCACGTTTACAGTTCTCTGATATCAGGTTATGGTCACATGACACGTAGGTAAACAAAAATATTTGTACTTTTGTAGTAAAGATGACATTTTATTTTGATTTTTTTAATCTTGATTGATTTTGTTTTAAACTAGTTATTTCTTTTTTATTTTAAATTTGTGCTGGGCAATCGATTAATCGCATAAAAGTTTGTGTTTACATAATATATGTGTGTATTGAGTATAATTATTATGTGTATATATATATATGTTATATAAACATATTTATATTTATATATAAGATCAATTAATTTTAATAAATTCATGAAGAGTGTGTATTTATATACATTTTAATACAATTATACTCAGTACACACACATATATTATGTAAACATAAACTTTTATGCGATTAATCGATTGCCCAGCACAAATTTAAAATAAAATCTAATCTTTTTAGTGTTATTGTTTATATTGTTTTATTGTTGTAATTTTAGTTTAGTTTTATTTATTTTAAAATTATTTCAAAAAAGTATTTCCTCTTTTTAGTAATATTTTTATTTCGATTGCTTTTATTTTATTAAATATAATAAATATTATTTCTTTTAATTTAACATTTTTAGATGATGAACTTTTTTCTTTCCAGAACTTTGTGTTTGCTGTGTGTATGTACAGAAGAAAACACCTTAACGATTTATTTGTATGAAATCAAAACTGCCGCTTTGAGCCGGATTTCTACTATCTTAATCACATCTGATTGGCCATTGCGTTCATGCGCTCAACAGATATGTCTATTAATGGCTACAAAGCTCAACGGGTAGTAAATAGAAACCTCTGATGCTCTTCACAGCGCTCTTACACAAACACTCACAGGAACGGTAACGGTACTGCAGATATCGTCACATTAAACGGTTGAATAAATCAAAAAAAGTGCTGGTGTCTCACCTGTAACGTAATCCACTGTGTTGTCCCTAAAGCTGAACTTCAGAGGACTGTATTCACCACTAGAGACGATCTTTGGTAAGGAGACCTGCGGCGGACGGAGTGAACCTTTCATTTTAAAAGCACTTTAGGCAAAACAAAGCAGCTTCACAGTAATTAACAGGAAAATAACAACAAACAATGACTTCATCAAATGAGCAGCTCTAAAAAGACAATAGTGTCATTATTCCCTTTGCAGTTTTTATTTATTTTAAATGAAACATTTCATGTTTTAGTTCAGTTCAGTGTTGATTCACTTCAATAACGGTGACGATGTTTAAAATTCATTAAATATGAAACAAATTACAAAAGAAGACAATCGTGTCTCACAATGTCATCCTCCATTCAGTTCAGTTCAATACTCTGCAATATCTCTCTAGTAATTTGCATAACTAAATTAACGTTTATACATCTTTAAAAAAAAATGTAGGGCTGTCAAAAGATTAATCGCATTCCAAAATAAAAGTTTGTGTTTACATAATATATGTGTGTGTACTCTGTTAATTATTATTTATATATAAATATATAAATAATATTAAAATATTATTTTTATATATAAAACATTTATATTTATATATATTATAGATTATATAAATGTATATAAAGTATATACATGCAAATATTTCTTAAATATATACATGAATGTGTGTGTATTTATATATAAATAATAATTAACAGAGTACACACACATATATTATGTAAACACAAACTTTTATTTTGGATGCGATTAATCGCAATTAATCTTTTGACAGCCCTAAAAATTTTATGTTGTCACAAAAAATTGAATATCCTGGACATGGTGGAAGGGCACAAGGAAGCCCCGCCTTTAACTCCGCCCTGGTTAACGTTCTTATTTGCATATTTGTGTTGCCAGTGTCATTGATTGGACAAAGGCAGCGCGAAGAATTCCAAAATACAAGGTTGAAATTGCGAGATGTAAACTGGTAATGATCCAGGGTTAAAGTCACCATAAAATCTAAATTTACAATTCTTATAGTTTTACGGAATATTTATAATAAATCTAAATGATTTATCGGTGCACATCATTATTGTGTTTAAAATCTAGAATCAGAATAACTTCATCTCTTCTCTGATGACGAGGGCAGGGCAACCTGTCACTCACATGAGATCCACCAATAGCAAACCACAACCATTAAATCAATTCCCCACGGACAAAATCAAGCCCCGTTCTACATTTGTTCTTGTTTGTCAAGTGTTTCACTCGGCTATACGTCACAATAGGGAAGAAAAGACCAGCGCAACTTTCCTTTCATTTCGTCTTTAAGCGCAGTGTGAAAAACCCTAGACATGCGTGTGTTTGTACATACTCGGATAAAGGGTTTCCAGGTCAGGTTGAGGTGTTTGAATGTATTTGGAACACCATGAGGGTTTTCCAGGGGCTTGTCCTCCGATTTCTGTTTCACGTCCGTGAGGGACTGAGACACGACACGAGGCGGTCGAAGATCCCAGAATAACAAACAACTAAAACACACACACAGAGTGAGCAGTGAGTTTGATGCTAAACAAGAGCATAAGCATGTATGTGTGTGTAGTGTAGATGGCAGCACCAGTCAGGAGCACACGTGACCATCTGAACGGAGAGTCGACTCGGATTTTCCACTGGAATCCCTAATCTGGATACCTGAGCGAAAAATGAATGAACAGAAATGCTCCAGTCATTTCAATATCAAACTCTTAAAGCTACAGTAACCGCTATATTTTTGACACTTGACTTGAGCCCTCGTTTACCTCGAAGGTTTCTGGCAGCCACTGGATATCCGTGATCTGAGCTTTGTGTCCGTTCTCAATCCCAGACACAGCGCAGTACCGCACCACAGGAATTGCATTGTTTTGGTCCTGGAATAACATGCACATATTTGTACTACAGTGTAAAAAAAAATCAATAACACGTTACACTAGGGTTTCATTTGTTAACCTTAGTTTACTACATTAGTTAACATGAACTAAGACGGAACAATATTTCTACACCATTTATTAATCTTAATTAAAGTTAATCTCAACTAGTACATTTTTAATATCAAAAGTTCTATCTGTTAACATTAGTTGAAGAGGCTTTATGTAGAATTCAGAAACGCTTGTTTTTAGTGACACCGGTGGCATTACAGTACAGAATGACTCTTTCGTTTTTATCCTGAACATTGTAAAATTATTTGTTCGTTTCATGTGTCATTAAACGAGTGTAAATGTCACATCCTTTTGATTTTCCCGGCAAAAACGCCCCGAGTCCTTCATCAGTCTTTCATAGATAACATAGGGAGTCGGGGAAGGTCTCGTTTTTTAAGTTTCTTTACAAGCTGTTCACACACTGGCAATAAAAAAGAGATTAATGTATGAAATTCTTACATATAGCCACTTTAATACACTAACATTAACACTTATAAATAATAAATCCTGTAAAAAGATTGCTCATTGTTATTCACGTTAGTTATTGCATTAACTTAATGTTAACAAATTAAATCTTATAAAGTGCTACCAAACAATTGAGATTTACAGTAAACAACAACAACAAAAAAACAGAAGTTTAACGTAGAAAATACATTCAGTTTTACAGACTGAACTTAAATTTACATTAGCAAACAGTATATTTCATTAACTGAAATATTGTTATTATACCAAATTACTAAAATCTGTTTTTTACCTTTATAATTATACTGATAAACACCATAAAACACTGGTGGTAAAGAGAAAGACAAATGATGAATCAAAGTTCATCACAAATAGCTTTATATAGCAAATATTAATATATAAAAATGATTACTAATATATAGAAGGTGCAATATTTGCACCTTAACAATACAATAAACATTAATTTAACAACATGAAACTCTAATGTACACAAGTGATAAGAAAACTAAGACGAAACAGTAATCCATCAAATGTGAGCTGTCACACAGAGGATTCTGGGAATGTCAATTTGCGTTTTTTCACCGTATATTATAAGATGACTCACTTCACTTCCAAAAACTGTACATTTAACAGTATTTTACTGTAGAATTACATCAAACACCCCATTTTCACTGTCTAGGGTAAGAGAATTTACCATTAACCAATTTTTTGTACTGCTTATTAAATTTTTACAGTCTTTTACCATTAAAATTACTTTTTCACAGTGTTTCTGAATGAGCACATACCATAATCTAGTATTGTTTTTATATAAAGCTAATAATAATAACTAGAAACTAACGCAGTCTTTATTTTTGATTTTATTTAAGATTTCCCCAAAGGCAGGTTGTGTCACATTTAGCACATCTGGACACAATATGGTACCCAAAGTATTGCTAGCAAACACACACATGCTCTTAATAACCGCGGGGTTCATCTTCTGTGATTGTGTAAGTGTGTCAGTTAAACGTCAGGTCATTAAATGGGCTTTAAGCAGAACAGTTGGGAACTGCTGTTTGCACACATAACAGCTGTGTGTGTGTAACTCACTGGTTTGTTTGAGATGTGTTCGCTGCCACTGCGGGTGTCCTGCAGTCTCTCCACATGTGCTGAAATATCCCATAATACTACCTGTAAACAAAACAAGTTAGTCCATATCATGAGTCGAAAGTATTACAGTATGTTAATGCCGCAGATGATAACCAGAACATAATGTGTTTGCTTTGTTTTAGGCCTTTGTGTGTTTCCAGAGATGAGGATTTTAAAAACCGTCATGGTTTCTGCTGAGAGTACATCAGAAGGCAAGGCAAGTTTATTTATATAGCACATTTCATACATGTAGGTTATTCAAAGTGCTTTACATAAAAACACAGGTTAAAACCATTATTTCTTTAATGCTCTGATCAATTTTGAGGTCATGAGCATTGCATCAGACGAGTGTTTTTAAGGGGGATTTTTGTATTGCACTTTATGTATTAGTGTCTGTAGATTTGGATTATGATGCATATCTTTAAAGAGATTGTTCTCCACTTCAGCAGCACTTACACACACCAAAACTTACAGTTTTATTCCTGACTATATTCTGAAGGTTTGTACTGAGGGGTTTGTTCATATGTCATTCACACTGGTTTATATAATAATTTATTCATAACAAATAAAAAAATAAAAAATCTGTCTATTGACAGTATTTTCTGATATAAGGCAAGACACTACAGACAAGCCAATGTTTTTTGGTCAATTATAAGCTATTTTGCCTCCATAACATGTCATCTTTCAAAATTAGTGGAAAGAAAACATCCAAAACACACATTTAAGTCTTTATTTTATTGCACTTTATGTATTAGTGTCTGTAGATTTGGATTATGATGCATATCTTTAAAGAGATTGTTCTCCACTTCAGCAGCACTTACACACACCAAAACTTACAGTTTTATTCCTGACTATATTCTGAAGGTTTGTACTGAGGGGTTTGTTCATATGTCATTCACACTGGTTTATATAATAATTTATTCATAACAAATAAAAAAATAAAAAATCTGTCTATTGACAGTATTTTCTGATATAAGGCAAGACACTACAGACAAGCCAATGTTTTTTGGTCAATTATAAGCTATTTTGCCTCCATAACATGTCATCTTTCAAAATTAGTGGAAAGAAAACATCCAAAACACACATTTAAGTCTTTATTTTATTGCACTTTATGTATTAGTGTCTGTAGATTTGGATTATGATACATATCTTTAAAGAGATTGTTCTCCCCTTCAGCATCACTTACACACACCAAAACTTACAGTTTTATGCCTGACTATATTCTGAAGGTTTGTACTGAGGGGTTTGTTCATATGTCATTCACACTGGTTTATATAGCATTTTATTCATGAAACCTTCGTTTTTACTGTCTATTGACAATATTTTCTGATTTAAGGCAAGACACTTACATCATGCACTGGTCAATTTTGAGATTATGAGCTATTTTGCCTCCATAACATGTCAACTTTCAGATTATTGGGGGAAAAACATCTACAACACACATTTAAGTCTTTATTTTATAGCACTTTATGTATTAGCGTCTGTAGATTTGGATTTTGATGCATATCTTTAAAGAGATTGTTCTCCACTTCAGCAGCACTTACACACACCAAAACTTACAGTTTTATTCCTGACTATATTCTGATGGTTTGTACTGAGGGGTTTGTTCATATAACATTCACACTGGTTTATATAGCATTATATTCATAAAAACTTGTTTTTTTTTCTGTTTGTTTCACAGTATTTTCTGATTTATGCCGTGATAAAAATAGATATTCAAAATCCCCTCAGTAAAATCCTTTAACTCTAATATGAATGTAATATATGCATGAATATATAATACTATTTTGAACCTGGCTTCAGATTTATGTTCTGGAAATGTATAATTAGTGTATTTTTTTTATTAGATAATGGCTCATTTGCACATTTAAACATAACATTCTAGAAAATGTGTAATAATACAATACTTTCTTAATGTACTTAAGGGATAATAAGGTGATATATACTAGTTAAACTTTGTACCCTATTCATCTATAGTGTCTTTTCTTTAAAATAATCGCAAAATAATCCAAACAGAGACATAAGTGTTCAAATTTACAAGACGAGAATGGAAGAGTTAAAGCAAGTGGAAGGTGAAACTGAGAAAGAGAAGAGAAGATTTCTAAACTCATTTTGCACCTGGCCGTTGAAGCAGCCGCCAACGATGATATTCGGGTCGGACGGACAGAACTGGAAACAAAGAACATCCTCGGGACATTCCAGCTGCAACTGCAAAGCAAACAGATGGATTGAGTTCACATCTGTTCTTCTGCTTTATTTCTGCCTCTATTAACGGGGCACACAGTAGAAATGTTTTTATTAACGCTGATCATTGAATGATTTACATCAGTGGTTTTCAAACCTGTCCTCGAGGCATCCGCGAGCCCAGCACATTTTATATGTCTCCCTTATCAGACACACCCAATTTAGTTCTTGCAGTCTCTACTAATGAGCTGAAGAGTTGAATCACGTGTGATGAATGAGGGAGACACACAAACCTGTATACTGTTGATTTTGATGATGATAAAATAGATTACTTGTGGATTTATGGGGTCAGTGAAGCTCCAGAAGAGAATGTAGGACGGGTTTAACAGGAGTTTAGTGGAGTTATCGATCCGCTCCTCAATAGACAGTCTTTCCATCATGGCCACAGCGATCACACCTGAAAACACACACACACAAAACACACTCATTCATCATGCAGAATAATGGTGAAAGTAGATATGGTGAAATGCAGTACAATTTAATCACATTTCATTATAAATAAAACTCAGACAAACACATATTTTACCCTTTTATTTTGCACTATGAATATTTTCGAAGTCCACTTTTATGCTCTGTTTCGAGTGTTAAATAATAAATAAATGCATACGCTAAGATATGTTTGATTATACCATCTGGATGCTTAAAATTGATCGGGTGAATGCACATTTTAAAAAGCTTAATGTACACCTAAGATAATGCACTGATGAGCAAACACATACAGTAGCGCGCACAAGTTGATGTGTTAGAAGCAGGAAAAATGGGCAAGCGTAAGGATTTGAGCAAGTTTGACAAGGGCCAGATTGTGACGGCTAGACGACTGGGTCAGAGCATCTCCAAAACTGCAGCTCTTGTGGGGTGTTCCCGGTCTGCAGTGGTCAGTATCTATCAAAAGTGAAGGACCAGTGGAGAACCGGCCACAGGGTCATGGGCGGCCATGGCTCATGGATGCCCGTGGGGAGCGAAGGCTGGCCCGTGTGGTCCGATCAAACAGACGAGCTACTAGAGCTCAAACTGCTGAAGAAGTTAATGCTGGTTCTGATAGAAAGGGCTCAGAATACACAGAGCATCTCAGTTTGTTGTGTATGGGGCGGCACAGCCGCTGACCCCTGTCCACCGCCCAAAGCACCAACAGTGGCCCATGAGCATCAGAGCTGGATCACTGTGGCTCTTTCAGCAGATAATGCGCCGCCACAAAGCACAAATGCTTCAGGAATGGTTTGAGGAGCACAACAACAAGTTTGAGGCCAAATTCCCCAGATCTCAATCCAATCGAGCATCTGTGGGATGAGCTGAACAAACAAGTCCGATCCATGGAGGCCCCGCCTCACAACTTACAGGACTTAAAGGATCTGCTGCTAACATCTTGGTGCCACAACACACCTTCAGGGGTCTAGAGGAGTCCATGCCTCGACGGGGGACCAACACAATATTAGGTCATAATGTGATGCCAGCCTCAGTTCGAGCTTTTATAATATTTTATTATTTTAATTTTGCACTATGGCCGTTTTCTTTGTGCACTCATTGACCCAGAGAGGCTGGTGCTGACCGCTGATGGTGGGATGCCAGTGGAGCTGGCTGATGCTCTTCTCTCTGCTGAAGTGAAGGTCCATGAAGGACTGATACTCCTTCAGCTGAGCCTCTGCTCTCCCGGCCGACAGGTCCTCCTCACTCAGGCCAGCCCAGTCGTCAGAGAACACGTCCATGATGAGATTCTGCTGCAGGGAGATCTCAAACCTGCAGAGCCAGAGGAGTTCAGGATAACACAGAACACACAGCTCTATCTATCTATCTATCTATCTATCTATCTATCTATCTATCTATCTATCTATCTATCTATCTATCTATCTATCTATCTATCTATCTATCTATCTATCTATCTATCTATCTATCTATCTATCTATCTATCTATCTATCTATCTATCTATCTATCGTTCTATCGTTCTATCTATCGTTCTATCTATCGTTCTGTCCATCTATCTATCTATCTATCTATCTATCTATCTATCTATCTATCTATCTATCTATCTATCTATCTATCTATCTATCTATCTATCTATCTATCTATCTATCTATCTATCAATTCATCTCAGCATCCATCTGTCTATCAATCAGTGGATTGGATAGTTCCCTTTCGCTCAGTCACTACGACGTAACGTTAGTGACTAACGAATGGGGGTTTCGCTTAGAAGCCTATCATCTTCGAGATCTTAGAAAATGCCCAATGGCAGTGCCAATGCCATGGGCATGCGGAATTTGCATACGTAACTCCGCCCCACTGCGTGGGTATAAATAGGAAGTACGTGGCAATATCGCATTACGTTTCTGCTTCGGAGCCAAGAGTACCTACCTCTTGTTGGTGTGATGGCGTGTTCCAGTGATCGCATACTTCCTCCCTGCTGATCTGTGCAGTGATCTGCATCCAGCTGGTATGTGTTCCCTAGGCGCATCGGCATCGACTGCGAAGTTTCCTCTCACAAAAGAGCTTGCGCGTGGCACGTCCTTTTCAGGATGACTCGCCCGTGCACTTCTGGGTGCGGTCGGTTTCTCTCGCCCTCTGATGGGCACGAGCGCTGTGTGACGTGTTTGGGCTTTCAGCACGCTCAGGTTCGGCTGTGCTCCCGCCTTCGGGTGTGCCAGCATTGCCCACGTCAGACCCAAAGTTGACAGCCATGCTATCTCGGGCAGCCGCAACGCTTGGGTTGGAGTGGAACCCTCCGCCCTGACCTGAGCACTCGCGGTTGGACAATTGGTTTTTGGGGGTGGCGCGTCCGGACAGCCGTACGGCCACCCCTCCAATACCTTTCTTCCCCGAGGTGCATGAGGAGGTTGCGCGGTCCTGGAAGAACCCGTTGTCTTCCCGTGACCGTTCGACGACCTCCTCCGCCCTCGATGGAGCCGTGGTCAAAGGGTACACTGGGGTCCCCCCAGTCGAACGCTCTGATGCGATGCAACTGTGTCGTCAGAGTGCTTTGACCTGGCGTGGTGACCCAAAGCACCCCTCCAAAGCCTGTAGGTTTTCGTCGTCCCTGGTTGACGAAGACCTATAGAGCTGTGTAGCAGGCCGCCGCTTCTCTGCACACCATGGCAACTCTTCAGGCTTACCAAGCCAAGTTGCTGTGTGACCTGCTCGAGGGCGGAGCTGATCCAGGACTCAGAGATGAGTTGCGTGACACCACCGACCTCACTCTGAAGGTGACCGCACGCTCCCTGGGTCAGGTGATGTCCACAGCTGTGGTCCAGGAGAGACACCTATGGCTCACCCTGGCTGATATGCGTGACGGCGAGCGAACCCGTTTCCTCGACGCCCCCATATCCCAGGATGGGCTATTCAGCGGCGCGGTTGAGAGCTTCGCCCAACAGTTCTTAGCCGCCCAGAAGCAGATTGAGGCCATTAAAGCTGCTGCCTCCACCCCACCGCCCACGCAGGTGCCTCAGTCTGCTTGCCGCCGAGGACGCCCTCCTGCTCGCCCCGGGCTGCGCAGAGGAAACCGCAGGAAGGCGTCCCAGTCCGCTCCAGCCCCGCAGCCTGCGAAAAAACGCCAGGCCAAGCGGCGCTCCTGACGCGGACAGCTCAGGGATGGGCAGTTCTTTCCAGGAGATGGCAGCTGGGCCACTCCTGCTGCCATCTTTTGTTTAGCTGCTGGCCCCCGGGTCAGCAGCACACTAATGTGGTGAAAGAAAGAACTGACACCCCCATCCCTGAGCACCCAGAGACTTGTGATGACAGTGTGCGCCACCCCCGGGTCCCGCCACTCGCATCCCTCTCTGTCGCCAGCCTCCTCTCAAAGCAGACCCCAGTGGAACCCGCATCCTTCCCTGGTCTCCTCTGTCAGGACACAGCTGTTAACCGGGGCCCCACACCGGAACGCTACGCCTCCCATGTCCAGGCCGGTGATGCTGCCTCGCTGCCCCACCCTGGGTACGTCTGTGGTCCGAATGACCCCGCTGGTGCAGTTCCTGGGAGCCTGGCTTCAGCTTCCGGGACTATCCCGCTGGGTTGCAAAGACGATCAGATTCGGCTACGCGATTCAGTTGGCACAGGCTCCTCCCCGCTTCATGGGAGTCCGCCATACCATGGTCGGGGCCAACGCCCCCGTCATGTGTGCGGAGGTTGCCATCCTGCTGGCGAAGGGTGTGATCGAGCCTGTCCCTCCGGCCGAGATGAAGTCCGGCTTCTACAGCCCCTACTTCATTGTAACCAAGAAAACCGGTGGGTTACGGCCAATCCTGGACCTGCGCATCTTGAACCGATCCCTTCACAGGCTTCCGTTCAGGATGTTGACAGCGAAACGCCTTTTCGAATGCGTTCGTCCAGCCGATTGGTTTGCAGCGATCGACCTGAAGGACGCCTACTTCCATGTCTCCATCCTTCCTCGACACAGACCGCTCCTACGGTTTGCTTTCGAGGGGCGGGCATACCAGTACGCGGTCCTCCCTATCTCTGTCCCTTCGCGTCTTCACGAAGATTGTCGAGGCAGCCCTTGCGCCACTCCGGCAGCACGGGGTTCGCATACTCAATTACCTCGACGACTGGCTCATACTGGGCCACTCTCGAGCGTTGGTGAGCGAACACAGAGATCTGGTGCTCCAACACTTAGCCCGTCTGGGCCTTCGGGTCAACTGGGAGAAGAGCAAACTCTGCCCAGTGCAGAGGATCTCTTTTCTCGGTATGGACATCGACTCGGTCGCCATGTTCGTGCAGCTTTCGAGCGAGCGTGCGCAGTCTCCACTGAACTGCAAGAGTGCAGTTCCACTGAAACTGTTTCAGACCCTCCTGGGGCATATGGCATCTGCAGCCACGGTAACGCCGCTTGGATTGCTTCATATGAGACCGCTTCAGCATTGGCTTTGCGACCGAGTCCCGAGATGGGCATGGCAGTCTGGCACGCTCTGGGTCCAAGTAACTAGGGCCTGCCTCCAGACACTCACCCCGTGGTTGAACCTCAGCTTTCTACGGGCCGGTGTGCCCTTAGAACGAGTTTCCAGGCATGTTGTCGTATCGACGGATGCCTCTGCCACGGGTTGGCGTGCCATGTACAATGGACAAGCAGCCGCGGGCTCCTGGACAGGACCCCAGCGCCTTCTGCATGTCAATTGCCTCGAGTTGCTGGCAGTACAGTTCGCCCTGCACCGCTCCCGGGCGTTGCTGAAGGGTCAACATGTACTGGTCAGGACAGACAACACGGCCGTTGTAGAGTACATCAACCACCAGGGCAGTCTACGCTCCCGCCGTATGTCTCAACTCACCCACCATCTCGTTCTATGGAGTCAGAAGTGCCTGAGGTCCCTTCGTGCTGTCCATATTGCAGCTGACGAGCTCTCACGGCTTCAGCCACTTCCGGGAGAATGGAGACTCCATCCCCAGACGGTCCAGCTGATTTGGGAACAGTTCGGTGACGCACAGGTAGATCTGTTTGCCTCCCACGACTCTTCCCATTGCAGCCTGTTATATTCCCTGACCGAGGGCACGCTCGGCACGGATGCACTGGTGCACAGCTGGCCGCAGGGCCTACGCAAGTATGTGTTCCCCCCCAGTGAGCCTTCTCGCACAGCTCTTGTGCAAGATCAGGGAGGACAAGGAGCAGGTCCTTCTGGTCGCCCCGTACTGGCACGGCCGGACCTGGTTCTCTGAACTCTTACTCCTTGCGACAGCCCCTCCCTGGCCAATTCCTCTGAGACGCGACCTCCTTACTCAGAGACGGGGCACCCTTTGGCACCCGAGTCCCGATCTTTGGAACCTGGACGGGATGCGGCAGGTTTGAGTACCCTACCACCTACGGTGGTGGCTACCATCACTTCCGCTAGGGCAGAGTCCACTCGGCATGCTTATGCGTTGAAGTGGAACCTCTTCATCACCTAGTGTTCTTCCCACCAAGAAGACCCCTAGAAATGCCCGATCGGGTCTGTGCTCTCGTTCCTCCAAGAAGGATTGGAGCGAAGGCTGTCTCCCTCCACCCTTAAAGTTTACGTGGCCACAATATCTGCCTACCACGACCTCTTGGAGAACAAAAAGGTAAGTCAGCACGACCTGGTCATCTGGTTCCTGAGGGGAGCCAGGAGACTAAATCCTCCTCGCTCTTCCCTTGTATCCTCTTGGGACCTCTCAGTAGTCCTAGATGCTCTGCAGAGGTCCCCCTTTGAGCCTTTGCGGTCGGTCGATATTAGGTTCTTGTCTATGAAGACAGAGCTACTGACTGCATTGGCCTCCATCAAGAGGGTAGGGAACCTGCAAGCATTTTCGGTTGAAGAAGTGTGCCTGGAGTTCGGTCCGGCCAAATCTCAAGTGATCCTGAGACCCCAGCCCGGATATGTGCCCAAGGTTCCCACCACTTCATTCAGAGACCAGGTGGTGAACCTACAAGCGCTGCCTTTGGAGGAGGCAGACCCAGCCTTGGCACTGCTCTGTCCAGTACGCGCTCTCCGCGCTTACGTAGACAGGACGCAGTGTTTCAGGACCTCAGACCAGCTCTTTGTCTGTTATGGTGGAGAGCGGAAGGGAAGAGCTCTCTCAAAGCAAAGGCTGTCTCACTGGATAGTGGACACCATTGTTTTGGCTTACCAGCAGCAAGGTCGACCGTGTCCCCTTGGGGTTAGGGTCCACTCCACTCGGAGTTTGGCCTCTTCTTGGGCTCTAGCGCACGGCGCCTCGCTAACAGACATCTGCAGAGCTGCAGGCTGGGCGACACCCAACACATTCGCCAGGTTTTACAATCTCCGAGTGGAGCCTGTGTCCGACTATGTACTCGCCTCTACTAGTGGCCGGTAATGAACTGGGCTCAGGTGTCTTCGCTTGCTCGCCATTCCACTCCAAGGACTGGATACGTGCGTTTATTCTCCTCAGATGAGCTTCCCGAAAAACCCTGAGTTCCTCCAGCACTGTCTACGCTGACTGTCTACGGCCCTCTCTCGAGCCCAGACCCTCGTGTTCGGCCAGGTGCCCCGTGTGCATGGTTCCCTTCCGGCGACCCCCACACGTGTATTTCCACCGTAAGCCTCCTCTGTGAGCAAGTGTCTTTCCCTTGGCAAATCCCTGCCACCCCTGGGGTTAAAAATCCACCTTCGGCTGGTACCCCAGAGTTCTCCATATGCAGCCCTCAGCAGGTCATATGTGTACTCTCTATTCCTGTGATAAGTGGGAGTCCTTCGTCTGTACTAGTCTTACGACAGGGCACTCGCACTTACGCAGGACACTGGAAGACAGCTGAGTGGCGTGATTATATTGGGACCCCCATTCGTTAGTCACTAACGTTACGTCGTAGTGACTGAACGAAAGGGAACGTCTCGGTTACGGATGTAACCCTCGTTCCCTGAGGAGGGAACGGAGACGTAACGTCCCTCTGCCACATCCACTGTGCTGCTGGAACAGCCGGAGTTCAGTCTTGGCTCCTCAGCAGGTAACGTAATGCGATATTGCCACATACTTCCTATTTATACCCACGCAGTGGGGCGGAGTTACGTATGCAAATTCTGCATGCCCATGGCACTGCCATTGGCCGTTTTCTAAGATCTCGAAGATGATTGGTCCCCGATTCATTAGTCACTAACGTTACGTCTCCGTTCCCTCCTCAGGGAACGAGGGTTACATCCGTAACCGAGACGTTATCTATCAATGTCTCTGTCCATCTGTCCATCAATTCATCCATCCATCCATCCATCCATCCATCCATCCATCCATCCATCCATCTATCTATCTACATTTACATTTACATTTATGCATTTGAAAGACGCTTTTATCCAAAGCGACTTACAGTGCACTTATTACAGGGACAATCCCCCTGGAGCAACGTGGAGTAAAGTGCCTTGCTCAAGGACACACTGGTGGTGACCGCTGGGATCAAACCAGCAACCTTCTGCGTATCAGTTCCATGGTTTAACCCACTGGACCACCATCTCCATCTATCTATCTATCTATCTATCTATCTATCTATCTATCTATCTATCTATCTATCTATCTATCTATCTATCTATCTATCTATCTATCTATCTATCTATCTATCTATCTATCTATCTATCTATCTATCTATCTATCTATCTATCTATCTATCTATCTATCTATCTATCTATCAATTCATCTCACCGTTCATCTGTCTATCAATCAGTGGATTGGATAGTTATCTATCTATGTCTCTGTCCATCTGTCCATCAATTCATCCATCCATTTATCTATCCGTCCATCCATTCATCCATCCATCCATCCATCCATCCGTCCATCCGTCCATCCATTTGTCTATCCATTTGTCTATCTATCTATCTATCTATCTATCTATCTATCTATCTATCTATCTATCTATCTATCTATCTATCTATCTATCTATCTATCTATCTATCTATCTATCTATCTATCTATCTATCTATCTATCTATCCATTCCTACCTCATTAGCACAGATGTGAGGAAGTTCTTCAGGTGTTCTGACCGCAGTTGATCCTCTTTCTCCTCAGGGCTGAACTCTCTGGGTTTGTACTGGGTCCACATGTTCTTTGGGAACTTCCTGTAACACGTGAGCATCTCTCAGCGCTTCATGCTAATCATAGAACATGTGGAGAATGACTAGCGGTGTTTGTACCACAGAGTCTGAGTGGACGAGTGTCTGGTGTCCCCGGAGGCCTGGACGGCCGTGTGTCTCTCCATCCGTCTGATGCTGAAGCTCTTGTCCTCGTATGACGGGCACTCCGGCTCCTTCCCGTCCACAGCGCTGCGGTCCGAGAAACACACGGGAGCACCGCAGAGCCGCATCACAGGAGAGATCTTACACCTGAGCTGGAGAGAGAGAGAGAGAGAGAGAGAGAGATCAGACATGATCAACACTGAAGGCTTTATCAGTTTCTCTTACTCTGGGTCTGGACTCAGTGACCGACTCGTCCTCCACCTCCTGCTCACTCCCCAGAGAGACCCATAGATGAGGCTCTGGAGTTCTGGGCACGATCATGTCCTCCTCCTCCTCCTCCTCCACCTCTTCATCCTCCATCAGCTCTTCATCATCACCCTGTACTGGAGACTACAAACACAATCTCTCTAAAACAAAAACCTCAGATCCATCCATCTATCTATCAGTCCATCGTCCATCCATCCATCCGTCCGTCTGTCCATCTGTCTATCCATCCATCCATCCATCATCCATCCATACATCCATCCATCCATCCATCCATCCATCCATCTGTCTGTCTGTCTATCCATCCATCCATCATCCATCCATACATCATCCATCCATACATCCATACATCCATCCATCCATCAGTGGATTGGATTGTTATCTATCTGTCTATCTCTCCGTCCATCAATTCATTCATCCATCCATTCATCCATCAATTTATCTATCCGTCCATCCATCCATCTGTCCATCCATCTATCTATCCGTCCATCCATTTGTCTATCTATCTATCCATCCATCTATCCATCCATCCATCCTTCAATCCATCCATCCATCAATCCATCAATCCATCCAACCATACATCCATCCATCCATCATTTATCTATCCGTCCATCCATCCATCCATCCATCCATCCATCTGTCCATCCATCCATCTGTCCATCCATCTATCTATCCGTCCATCCATCTGTCTATCTATCTATCCATCCATCCATCCTTCAATCCATCCATCCATCAATCCATCCATCCATCAATCATCCATCCATCCATCCTCCATCCATCCATCCATCCATCCATCCATCCATCATCCGCCCGTCCGTCCATCCGCCCATCCATCCATCCATCCGCCCGTCCATCCATCCATCCATCCATCCATCCATCCATCCATCCATCCATCGCTCACCTTCAGCATGTTCTCTTTGGCCTCTACTGTGAGCACCAGATAGAAGCCCTGTCCGTATGTGAAGTCTCTGTCAAACACCAGCAGAAGTTCATCTTCAGGATACTCCTGCGGAAAAACAATGGAATGGAATAGAATTGCTCTCCTGAACCAGTAGATAGTTAATCCCTGGATCAGCTCCATCTTCTCCAGCTCATGACCGGGTGTGAATCTCACCAGCACTGTTTGTTTGACGGGGCTGAAGTCAGACACGGCCGCTCTGGTTTTCATGTCCTGTATCATGTCTTCCTTTTTCAGCAGTTTGTAAGGATTCTCTCCGGTTACATCCTCATCTGCCCGGCAACCAAACAGCTCCTGTGTGGCGGAGGTCAGGACCAGCGGGAAGATGTATTCGGGATGGCCTGTGGAGGAAGGAGTCAATGAGATCAGGTATAGATATACACTCACCTAAAGGATTATTAGGAACACATACTAATACTGTGTTTGACCCCCTTTCGCCTTCAGAACTGCCTTAATTCTACGTGGTAGATTCAACAAGGTGCTGAAAGCATTCTTTAGAAATGTTGGCCCATATTGATAGGATAGCATCTTGCAGTTGATGGAGATTTGTGGGATGCACATCCAGGGCACGAAGCTCCCATTCCACCACATCCCAAAGATGCTCTATTGGGTTGAGATCTGGTGACTGTGGGGGCCATTTTAGTTCAGTGAACTCATTGTCATGTTCAAGAAACCAATTTGAAATGATTGGAGCTTTGTGACGGTGCATTATCCAGCTGGAAGTAGCCATCAGAGGATGGGGACATGGGGGTCATAAAGGGATGGACATGGTCAGAAACAATGCTCAGGTAGGCTGTGGCATTTAAACCATGCCCAATTGGCACTAAGGGGCCTAAAGTGTGCCAAGAAAACATCCCCCACACCATTACACCACCACCACCAGCCTGCACAGTGGTAACAAGGCATGATGGATCCATGTTCTCATTCTGTTTACGCCAAATTCTGACTCTACCATCTGAATGTCTCAACAGAAATCGAGACTCATCAGACCAGGCAACATTTTTCCAGTCTTCAACTGTCCAATTTTGGTGAGCTCGTGCAAATTGACGCCTCTTTTTCCTATTTGTAGTGGAGATGAGTGGTACCCGGTGGGGTCTTCTGCTGTTGTAGCCCATCCGCCTCAAGGTTGTGCATGTTGTGGCTTCACAAATGCTTTGCTGCATACCTCGGTTGTAACGAGTGGTTATTTCAGTCAAAGTTGCTCTTCTATCAGCTTGAATCAGTCGGCCCATGACCTCTGACCTCTAGCATCAACAAGGCATTTTCCCCACAGGACTGCCGCATACTGGATGTTTTTCCCTTTTCACACCATTCTTTGTAAACCTTAGAAATGGTTGTGCGTGAAAATCCCAGTAACTGAGCAGATTGGGAAATACTCAGACCGGCCCGTCTGGCACCAACAACCATGCCACGCTCAAAATTGCTTAAATCACCTTTCTTTCCCATTCTGACATTCAGTTTGGAGTTCAGGAGATTGTCTTGACCAGGCCCACACCCCTAAATGCATTGAAGCAACTGCCATGTGATTGGTTGATAAGATAATTGCATTAATGAGAAATTGAACAGGTGTTCCCAATAATACTGAACAGGGTTGCGGATTTGAGTTTCAAACTATTTCATTACAATAAAACAACGAAACATCATGTGTGTCATGACATGAGCCACTTAATGCAGTGAAGCTGGTTCAGTTATAAAAGGCCCAGCAGTAAATCCAGAGATATCTGCTCAGATCCAGGACCAATGAACATCAGTAAACACGGCTCATCTTAATAACAGTGTAGATGAAGCTCTTTGCCTCTTCAAAGGGGACACAAGCCCCTCAGAACATGTATTTACAAACAACCTCCTCAAAGTGGGCGGTTTTCTGCTCTGAAACTCCAGCTTCACGCCCGAACACGCCCACATTTAGTACAGCTCTTCAGACCAGACAAAATGAGTGGGAGACTGTGCCATTCCAGAGCAAAGGGATATTACATTTGTCTTTCATAACTCAGGAGATGACATTGATTTCAGGGGACTATGTATGTTGCCAGAGTGTTGTGAATGGTTGCTAGGGAGTTGTGGGTGGTTTGCTATGCAGTTCATTTGCTAGAGTGTTGTCTGTGTTTGTTAAGGGGTTTCTATATAGTTGCTATAGAGCCAAGGGGTTGCTATGCAGTCGCTAGAATGTTGTGCATGGTTGCCAAGGGGTTGATATACAGTCGCTAGAGTGTTGTGGGTGGTTGCTAGAGTTATGGTTAGCTGTTATCCAATTGCAGAGTATTGTGAGTGGTTGCCAGAGGGTTGCTATGCAGTCACTAGAGTTGTGTGTGGTTGCCAGGGGGTTGCTATGAAGTTGCTTGAGTGCCAAGCGTTTGCGATGCAGTTACTAGAGTGTTGTGGGTGGTTGCCAGGGGCTTGCTATGCAGTCGCTAAAGTTGTGGGTGGTTGCCATGGGGTTGCTATGAAGTTGCTAGTGTGCCAAGAGGTTGCTATACAGTGGCATAAGTGTTGTGTTTGGTTGCCAGAGTTAGGGTTAGCTACTATGCAGTTGCAGAGTATTGTGGGTGGTTGCCAGAGGGTTGCTATACAGTCGCTAGAGTTGTGGGTGGTTGCCAGGGGGTTGCTGTGAAGTTGCTAGAGTGCCAAGAGGTTGCTATGCAGTAGCTAGAGTGTTGTGGATGGTTGCTAGAGTTATGGTTAGCTGCTATGTAGTTGCTAGAGTTGTGGATGGTTGCCAGGGGGTTGCTATTAAGTTGCTAGAGTGCCAAGAGGTTGCTATGCAGTAGCTAGAGTGTTGTGGATGGTTGCCAGAGTTATGGTTAGCTGCTATGTAGTTGCTAGAGTTGTGTGTGGTTGCCAGGGGGTTGCTATGAAGTTGCTAGTCTGCCAAGAAGTTGCTATGCTGTAGCTAGAGTGTTGTGGATGCTTGCTAGAGTTATGGTTAGCTGCTATGCAATTGCAGAGTATTGTGAGTGGTTGCCAGAGGGTTGCTATGCAGTCACTAGAGTTGTGTGTGGTTACCAGGGGGTTGCTATGAAGTTGCTAGAGTGCCAAAAGGTTGCTATGCAGTAGCTAGAGTGTTGTGGATGGTTGCTAGAGTTATGGTTAACTGCTATGTAGTTGCCAGAGTTGTGGGTGGTTGCCAGGGGGTTGCTGTGAAGTTGCTAGAGTGCCAAGAGGTTGCTATGCAGTAGCTAGAGTGTTGTGGATGGTTGCTAGAGTTATGGTTAGCTGTTATGCAATTGCAGAGTATTGTGAATGGTTGCCAGAGGGTTGCTATGCAGTCGCTAGAGTTGTGGGTGGTTGCCAGGGGGTTGCTATGAAGTTGCTAGAGTGCCAAGAGGTTGCTATGCAGTAGCTAGAGTGTTGTGGATGGTTGCTAGAGTTATGGTTAGCTGCTAGAGTTGTGGATGGTTGCCAGGGGGTTGCTATGAAGTTGCTAGAGTGCCAAGAGGTTGCTATGCAGTAGCTAGAGTGTTGTGGATGGTTGCTAGAGTTATGATTAGCTGTTATGCAATTGCAGAGTGTTGTGAGTGGTTGCCAGAGGGTTGCTATGCAGTTGCTAGAGTTGTGGGTGGTTGTCAGGAAGTTGCCATGCAGGTGTAGAGTGTTGTGGGTGGCTACTAGGGGGTTACTATGCAGTTGCAGAGTGTGGTGAATGGTTGCCAGGGGGTTGCTATGAAGTTGCTAGAGTGTTGTGGATGGTTGCCAGAGTTATGGTTAGCTGCTATGCAGTAGCTAGAGTGTTGTGGATGGTTGCCAGAGTTATGGTTAGCTGCTATGCAGTAGCTCGAGTGTTGTGGGTGGTTGCCAGGGTGTTGCTATGAAGTTGCTAGAGTGCCAAGAGATGCAGTAGCTCGAGTGTTGTGGGTGGTTGCCAGAGTTATGGTTACCTGCTATGCAGTTGCAGAGTATTGTGGGTGGTTCCCAGAGGGTTGCTATGCAATTGCTAGAGTTGTGGGTGGTTGCCAGAGGGTTGCTATGAAGTTTCTAAAGTTGTGGATGGTTGCCAGGGGGTTGCTGTGAAGTTGCTAGAGTGCCAAGAAGTTGCTATGCAGTAGCTAGAGTGTTGTGGGTGGTTGCCAGAGTAAAGGTTAGCTGCTATGCAGTTGCAGAGTGTTGTGGGTGGTTTCCAGAGGGTTGCTATGCAGTTGCTAGAGTTGTGGGTGGTTGCCAGTGGGTTGCTATGAAGTTGCTAAAGTGCCAAGAGGTTGCTATGCAGTAGCTAGAGTGGTTGCCAGAAGCTTGTTAAGCTTAAGTTAATATGTTAGATTGTTTTGGATGTTTGTCAGATTGTTGCTATGCAGTAGCTAGAGTGTTATGGATGGTTGCTATGGGGTTGCTATGCAGTAGCTAGAGTGTTGTGCATGGTTGCCAAGGGGTTGCTATGCAGTAGCTAGAGTGTTATGGATGGTTGCTATGGGGTTGCTATGCAGTAGCTAGAGTCTTGTGGATGGTTGGCAGAGTTATGGTTAGCTGCTATGCAGTTGTTAGAGTGTTGTGGGTGGTTGCCAGGGGGTTGCTATAAAGTTGCTACAGTGCCAAGAGGTTACAATGCAGTAGCCAGAGTGGTTGCCAGACGCTTGCTATGCAGTTAATTTGTTAGATTGTTGTGGATGTTTGTCAGATTGTTGCTATGCAGTAGCTAGAGATGGTTGCTATGGGGTTGCAATGCAGTTGCTAGAGTGTTTTGTTGGTGGTTGTCAGGGAGTTGCCATGCAGATGTAGGGTGTTGTGGGTGATTACTAGGGAGTTGCTATGCAGTTGCTAGAGTGTGGTGAATGGTTGCCAGGGGGTTGCTATGAAGTTTCTAGTCTGTTGTGGGTGAAAACTAGGTGGACACTCAGAAAAGGTCTCCAAATGATCTCTGTTTAATCTCAACGCTGATATTAAAGTGATCTCATTTGAGGCGTTTCTTTCTTTTTAAGGCTAAGAGACATTATTGGAAGATGAAGTACTTGGCAGAATAATTAGCCATATTTCCAGTATCTTGTATTCTTGGATACACAGGTGTGAAATGACCGAAAGCTCACAGCAGTTTTGTCCAGTGTTTTACCGACAGATAAAAGAGGGAGGGAGTGTGTTATACAGAGATATCAAGCTTCCCTTACTAAACCTGAACCGACATCTGAGAGACGCCCAGTGGATGAGAGACCCGGTCTTTAGTTCAGAAGGGATTGACCTACAGTTACAAAAACACATACAGCGAACAGTGGAGATTCAACAATGACGTGAACTATTCTCATTGTGTACACTAGGGATGCAACACTACAGTTAGTCCACGGTTCAATACATACCTTGGTTTTTAACCACGGTTTTCGGTTTGGTTCTGATGGCTTGTCACATCAGTTTTTTGCTATTCTATTCTTTAGCGACAGGAACAGCAAGAGGTTAAGGAGAAAGAAGACTGTTTTTTATTGCAATTTTTTATTTTACTTTTATCTTACTTATTTCTTTATTTTACCTAAAAGAATTGAAAAACCTTACAAACTTTACTTAAAAAAAACCTTGTACACATTCCTAGTGTATTGTATAATATAAAATAAATATATATAAAGATTTACACTGGCAGCTCAGAGCTGTAAAGCAGCATTAAAGTATGAAATTGAATGAATAAATGTAAAAAATAAAACACTTCACAGACTTCACTATAAAATATACACTGATTCTTATTAAAGCTGCTGTATTAAAGTTCTTCAGTCAAGAGCAGTGAGTGATTTTCTCTTTGTCTTTTGTTGTTGTATTAACATTAAAGGGATAGTTCGCTCAAAAATGAAAATTCTGTCATCGAGAAATGAATACAGGTTTGGAACAATATTAGAGTGAGTAAATAATAACAATAGAGGTGAACTGTCCCTTTAAGGATGGCGTGTTCACTATAGGCTGCGCTGCTGTCAATTAAAGACCTGCACGCATCTAATATACAGACACACACGATTTTACTTTAGACACAACCGACTGTGTTTATGTTAACCTTGTGTGTATTTGACAGTATTAGCGCAGTAAGACGACTACTTAGTCCAGTAATCGTGTGTTTGACAGGCGTTTAGTGCGCGCGCTCGGAAAAGTGCATGTTAAAACCGCGCATACGCCGGCAAGGCTTTAAAACGTTCATTAATAATGAGCTTTGGTGATTGTGAATATCTAGTGTTCTGTGAGTATAACTCCACCACTAACCTGTGATGTGAATGTATGTCGTGTTGTTCAGTATTGGGATGGAGGCAAATGATAGAATTTGTAGAAAAATAATTAATTAAATGCAAAACCGAGAATTATGGCATCCCAAGTGTACATGTTATATTTTGTGTGTGACATCACTGAGGGTCTCTCTCAACAGAAACCAGCTGAAGCGTGTGACATCTGATACCCATTCAGGTCATTTCATCCAGAGGAGCCGCTGGGCTTTACTGCAATGGAAACTCATATGGATTTATAGCCCATATAATTACACATAATTGCACTTTCTCTACTAACAAACCCACACGTGCCCTTTAGAAAACACGGAAAGGAAGCGGTCTGGGATACTGAACAAGGTTTATGAGATTACAGGCCCTAAATGTACTAATAAAAGCAGTTTATGATGATAATGCAGCAGTTTTAGGATGTAGTGTCTTGTACTGGTCTGGCTACGTGCCTCAGTGTGTGTCTCCAGACGTGATGTTTGTGTCTTTAATCTGATCACAGACCCTGGATGAATGGACAGAAACGAGTGGAAACATGCTGGAAACACACACTCTGCAGATCTGAGACTCTGATTATGACCCTTACTGACACTGGAAGAGGGATGTGAGACACTTACCAGATTCTGGTGCTCCTTCATCTGGGGCGGGGATCTTTGCATTATCTGCAAAAATAAAACAAATGCATTGGATAGTGAACACTAGATCAAGATTATAGCTATACACAACAAGAAATTGTTCATTTGGTCAGATTGTTTGTACCCTTCCCCTTGTTTTTACTGGTCCCACTGCTCCCTCGGCTCTTGGGTCTCTTTGGAGGCATGTCTGCTGGCGGGAGAGACACAGATTTCAGTGGATTACTAGAAGCCTATATGTGTGGGATAGAATATGACTATCAGGCTTCATGAACTACTTCATTAGTTGAAATGCAGTGTCAGTGTCATTATTTAGATCATATCTCTGAGATCATAACTGGATATAGTATGAAAAACTGGTGTTACATACTGTCTTTTGGGGGGAACAGACAACATATACAATACAGTATGCAGTGAGCAGGGCACTTGTACAACACATGGGCGACATCTGGTGGTGGAAAGTAATTTGACAACCAGTTTAATCTTTGGTGGTTTCAAAATCACACACTTCTCTACTAAAGTAGGCAACAACAACAACAACAACAAAAAAAGTATGGCTGCGTCTGAAATCTCACACTTCCCTACAAATCGCATACTTCCCTACTAAATAGTACGCAAAAAAAAAAGTATGGCTGTGTCTAAAATCTCATACTTCCCTACAAATCGCATACTTCCCTACTATATAGTAGACGGAAAAAAAGTATGGCTGCGTCTGAAATCTCACACTTCCCTACAAATCGCATACTTCCCTACTAAATAGTACGCAAAAAAAAGTATGGCTGTGTCTGAAATCTCACACTTCCCTACAAATCGCATACTTCCCTACTATATAGTAGACGGGAAAAAAACAGTATGGCTGCATCTAAAATCTCACACTTCCCTACAAATCACATACTTCCCTACTATATAGTAGACGAAAAACAGTATGGCTGCGTCCGAAATCGCATACTTCCCTACAAATCGCATACTTCCCTACTATATAGTAGATGAAAAACAGTATGGCTGCGTCTGAAATCTCACACTTCCCTACAAATCGCATACTTCCCTACTAAATAGTACGCAAAAAAAAAAAGTATGGCTGTGTCTAAAATCTCACACTTCCCTACAAATCGCATACTTCCCTACTATATAGTAGATGAAAAACAGTATGGCTGCGTCTGAAATCTCACACTTCCCTACAAATCGCATACTTCCCTACTAAATAGTACGCAAAAAAAAAAAGTATGGCTGTGTCTAAAATCTCACACTTCCCTACAAATCGCATACTTCCCTACTATATAGTAGACGGGAAAAAAACAGTATGGCTGCATCTAAAATCTCACACTTCCCTACAAATCACATACTTCCCTACTATATAGTAGACGAAAAACAGTATGGCTGCGTCCGAAATCGCATACTTCCCTACAAATCGCATACTTCCCTACTATATAGTAGATGAAAAACAGTATGGCTGCGTCTGAAATCTCACACTTCCCTACAAATCGCATACTTCCCTACTAAATAGTACGCAAAAAAAAAAAGTATGGCTGTGTCTAAAATCTCACACTTCCCTACAAATCGCATACTTCCCTACTATATAGTAGATGAAAAACAGTATGGCTGCGTCTGAAATCTCACACTTCCCTACAAATCGCATACTTCCCTACTAAATAGTACGCAAAAAAAAAAAGTATGGCTGTGTCTAAAATCTCACACTTCCCTACAAATCGCATACTTCCCTACTATATAGTAGACGGAAAAAAAGTATGGCTGCGTCTGAAATCTCACACTTCCCTACAAATCGCATACTTCCCTACTATATAGTAGATGGAAAAAAAGGTATGGCTGTGTCTAAAATCTCATACTTCCCTACAAATCACATACTTCTCTACTAAAGTAGGCAACAACAAAAAATAACAGTATGGCTGCGTCTGAAATCGCTTCCCTACAAAACTCACACTTCCCTACAAATCCCATACTTCCCTACTACATAGTAGATGGAAAAAAAACTGTATGGCTGCGTCTAAAATCTCACACTTCCCTACAAATCGCATACTTCCCAACTAAATAGTACGCAAAAACAGTATGGCTGCGTCCGAAATCTCATACTTCCCTACTAAATAGTACGCAAAAAAAGTATGGCTGTGTCTAAAATCTCATACTTCCCTTCATTTTAAAGATATAACATATACTGTAAAAACACTGTAACGTTACAATGAAATGAATTAAACAAAGCTGGTTTAAATGAAGGTGCTGCTCTTAAAACTGCACTGTTACAGATGCCATGAATTATTACAGTATTCATATCCATATATTTGAAATGTTTGTGGATTTAAGTGTATCATAAACAGATAAAAGCCCAGATAAACACATTGTCACGGACACACGCGAGCGAGATATAAAACTGTTTACCCCCGTGCAACATTTTTGTATGATTCATAAAGCTTACCTCTCTTATTGAACGCGTTATGGAGTCGCTTTATAGAATATAAACATTATTCCGAGTATTGAACTGTAGTTTCCGTCATCACAGACGGTTACTATTGGTTTCAGAGGCGGAGCTTCGTGTGATTGACAGCCGGCACACGCAATCCCCGCGCCTTTTAGCGGTAGCCCCGCCTCCTTCACCTGATGACTGTCGGCACAGAGCGCGTTTGAAACACAACGCACTTTTAATCCGAATTGATTTCAGATTTTCTGGAAGTTATCTCTGAATAAAGACATAAACGTGCTCATCTCTCCGCCGCTTGAGAACTATTTGACGACATTGATCACTGTAATTGGTGAGTTACTGATGAAATCATGATTTTATTGCTTCAAATACTGTGAAAAGGTTTTGATTTCGCATGTGTTGTCCGTTTTTAAAGACGATAAAAACATCAGCTCCTCATGGAAGCTCATTCCCACACAATAAGAAACGATATAAACCCTAATTATGACATAAAACATTGAAATTATGGCACAGAGGTTAGTTGTGTCATAATTTGTACTTGGCATGTCATAATTATGACTTTTTACATCTGTGTGTGAATCTCGACATCTCGTAGTGTCATAATTATGATTTACAAAAGCACACTATGTTCCAGAAATCATTTTAAATGTGAGTAACCCGTAGTTTACATCACGAGGTGCTGTGGCACAGGTGTGATGGGGTCACGTGGCACAGGTGTGATGGGGTCACGTGACACACAGTCAGGAATGAAGGGCCATCAGCCTCTGACAGGTGGAAGAGCCGCATTACTGCACGGCTCATCATATTTTTATTAATACAGTCGAGATCTTCAGAGATGGGGCGGGTCATGTTGAGCTTATGAACCTGTGACGGATTAGAGATGTTTGACAAAGCTCAGCTAGATTTATAAATGCTCATATACAGGTTATATATGTATATTTAAATCAAATATATGTAACCGAATGTACCATAACAACATATCAATATTTATCCTGTTATCTATTGAGCTGAATAATGACACTATTGTCTTAGAGCTGATAAATTGTCCATTTCATAATTTAACTTATTGCAATATTAATACTGTAATTTTCTTCACTGTTTTAAATCAATGTAACCTGACCTATAAAAACTATATGTTTGGTGTAAAAATATGCAAAATATCATATGTATAAATGCTGTGAAATTGATTAATCACATCTAACATAAACGTTTGTAAATATGTATAATATACATACAATACACGCACTCACACACACGCGCACACACAGGCTCACACACACACACACACACACACACTCTCTCACACGCACTCACGCACGCGCACACACACTCACACACACACACACACACACACACACTCTCACACGCACTCACGCACTCACACACACACGCTCGCACACACTCACTCACTCACTCACTCACTCACTCACTCACACACTCACTCACACACTCACTCACTCACTCACTCACACACTCACACACTCACTCACACACACACTCACACACACACACACTCACACACTCACACACACACACACACACACACACACATATATATATATTTACAAACGTACGTTAGATGTGATTAATCGATTTGACTGTACATATTTATAATTTATTTCTATATGATAATATTTTCTGTAACGATAACCCAGAAAACTGGTATTATTTATTCTAATCAACAACAATAAGGATTGCGTCATTGTGTCATACATTTATTTAAAATTCCCAAAATATCATTCATATATATTAGTCAAACCGATTAATCACGATTAATCACATCTTACATAAAAGTATGTAAATATATAAATATAATACACACAAACACATATTTACAAACTTATGTTAGATGTGATTAATCGATTTAACTGAACTAATATACATATATATATTATATGATAATATTTTATGTAACGATAACCCTGAAAACTGATTATTAAAAGATATTAAGGTATTATTTATTCTAACCAACTATAATATAAGGATTGCGTCAAATTTATTTAAAATTCCCATATTATCATATATTAGGTATTAGTCAAACCGATTAATCGCAATTAATCACATCTAACATAAAAGTTTGTAAATATATAAATAATATACACATATATTTTAAATACACACACACATATATATTTACAAACTTACGTTAGATGCGATTAATTGAACTGAATGTACATATATATAATTTATTTATATATGATAATATTTTATGAAACGATACCCCAAAAACTGATTATTAAAAGGTATTATTTTTTTCTAACCATCTATAATATTAAGATTGTCATACATTTATTTTAGAATACTTGAGTGGAATCAGTTCAATGAATTGAATTCTCATTCTAGCCACAAATTAAAATAAATATGACCTGTAAAAGCAAATGAAATACAAAAGCTGCAGTAAGTAATGCACAAAATATGCTCATAATAACACTATGAATAATCTGAATAACAGACCTAGAGTTAAATATAATCCTGAATCTGATCTTGGACTCTGAGCATTGTGTGGAAGAGTGAACGCTGGTCTTAATGCAGATGTTTCTTCAGACATGGCCTGGTGTGTAAACGATCCCAACGGAAACTGGTCGGGATCACCCGCTCTCCCTGAGCCGCTGGAGGAGGAGGTGGAGAAGTTCAGGAGGAAGCTGAAGTATTTCTTCATGAACCCCTGTGACAAGTACAAAGCTCGCCAGAGAAAGCCCTGGAAACTGATTCTGCAGATCCTTAAAATCGCTGTGGTCACCATACAGGTGCAGTATGAACACTTACAGCCAGCAATGATGGCCCCTACTATATAGTAGACAGAAAACAGTATCGCTGCGTCCGAAATCTCATACTTCCCTACTATATAGTAGATGGAAAACAGTATGGCTGCGTCTGAAATCTCATACTTCCCTACTATATAGTAGACGGAAAACAGTATGGCTGCGTCTGAAATCTCATATTTCATTACTATATAGTAGACGGAAAACAGTAAGGCTGCGTCCGAAATCTCATACTTCCCTACTATATAGTAGACGGAAAACAGTATGGCTGCGTCTGAAATCTCATACTTCCCTACTATATAGTAGACGGAAAACAGTATGGCTGCGTCTGAAATCTCATACTTCCCTACTATATAGTAGACGGAAAACAGTATGGCTGCGTCCGGAATCTCATACTTCCCTACAAATCTCATTCTTCCCTACTATATAGTAGACGAAAAACAGTATGGCTGCCGCTGAAATTGCATACTTCCCTACTATATAGTAGACGAGAAACAGTATGGCTGCATCCGAAATCTCATACTTCCCTACTATATAGTAGACGAAAAACAGTATGGCTGCATCCGAAATCTCATACTTCCCTACTATATAGTAGACGAAAAACAGTATGGCTGCCGCTGAAATCGCATACTTCCCTACTATATAGTAGACGAGAAACAGTATGGCTGCATCCGAAATCTCATACTTCCCTACTATATAGAAGACGAAAAACAGTATGGCTGCATCCGAAATCTCATACTTCCCTACTATATAGTAGACGAAAAACAGTATGGCTGCATCCGAAATCTCATACTTCCCTACTATATAGAAGACGAAAAACAGTATGGCTGCATCCGAAATCTCATACTTCCCTACTATATAGTAGACGAAAAACAGTATGGCTGCATCCGAAATCTCATACTTCCCTACTATATAGTAGACGAAAAACAGTATGGCTGCCGCTGAAATCGCATACTTCCCTACTATATAGAAGACGAAAAACAGTATGGCTGCCGCTGAAATCGCATACTTCCCTACTATATAGTAGACGAGAAACAGTATGGCTGCATCCGAAATCTCATACTTCCCTACTATATAGAAGACGAAAAACAGTATGGCTGCATCCGAAATCTCATACTTCCCTACTATATAGTAGACGAAAAACAGTATGGCTGCATCCGAAATCTCATACTTCCCTACTATATAGTAGACGAAAAACAGTATGGCTGCCGCTGAAATCGCATACTTCCCTACTATATAGAAGACGAAAAACAGTATGGCTGCCGCTGAAATCGCATACTTCCCTACTATATAGTAGACGAGAAACAGTATGGCTGCATCCGAAATCTCATACTTCCCTACTATATAGAAGACGAAAAACAGTATGGCTGCATCCGAAATCTCATACTTCCCTGTGTGTGTGTGTGTGTGTGTGTGTGTGTGTGTGTGTGTGTGTGTGTGTGTGTGTGTGTGTGTGTGTGTGTGTGTGTGTGTGTGTGTGTGTGTGTGTGTGTGTGCAGCTGGTGTCGTTTGGCCTCAGTAATCAGATGGTGGTTCAGTTTAAGGAGGAGAATCTCATGACGTTCAGGCATCTGTTCCTGAAGAACTTCAGCGAGAGCAGCGCCAACACCTACGCCGTTTACACACAGCACGACGTCTACACACACATCGCTTACACCGTGGAGCAGGTCAGTCCCCGTCTTTGAGCCATTCTTCATGCCTAACAAGAGCAACCAAACCACTCAGAATTAATAAGGATAATATGCAGAAATGTATTTGAAAATGCACGCTATATATAAAAGTTTAAATGTAAAAGTGCACTAACACAGCAAAATATATTTTAAATTGCATGCCATATATAAATATTAATATTTAAAAGTGCTCAAACTGAGCAAAAATGTAGTTATAATTGCATACAGTATATAAATATTTATATTTAAATATTGTCAATAAATTATAAAAATATATTTTAAATCATATATAAATATTTATAAAGTGCACAAAAGTTTAGTTGCACAAATGTATTTTAAATTGCATTCCATATGTAATATTTATGTTTAAAAGTGCACAAAAGATGAGAAAATTAATTTTAAATTGCATGCGGTTTTATACATTTTTATATTTAAATGTTGCCAAAACATGAAAAAAAGTATTTTAAATTGCACACCATACAATGTATAAATATTTATATTTTAAAATGCACAAAAGATGCAAAAATGAATTTTAATTGCATGCAATTTCTATAAATATTTAATTTTAAGTGTTGCCAAAAGATGGAAAAAATGTATTTTAAATTGCATGTCATACTGTATATAAATATTTATAAAGTGCACAAAAGATTAGATTAAATAGCAGAAATGTATTTTAAATTGCTTGCCATATGTAATATTTATCTTTAAAAGTGCACAAAAGATACAAAAATGTATTAAATTGCATGTGATTATATATAACTCTTTATATTTAAATGTTGCCAAAAGATGGAAAATGTATATTTTAAATTGCATGCCATACAGTATATAAATATTTATATTTTAAAGTGCACAAAAATGTATTTTAATTGCATGCGATTATATTCATTTTTATATTTAAATGTTTATCCTACATTTACATATGTAAATATGTTTATTTATGTAAATTGTCATATTTAAATGTTGCCAAAAGATGGATTTTTTTTATTGCATGCCATACAGTATATAAATATAATTAATTTAGAATTTGTCAAAAGAAAAAGATGCAAAACATATATGCAAATGCATCTTCACACTGGCCTTTCAAAGCTCAAGATTCTCAGGAAAGGTCATTTTTCCCGCCTTTCAGTTTCTGAAGTTGCCAAGCTTAACGGTGGCCAACCATGAGTATGAGAAGCAAGGAGAGGTTTCCGCCCCCCTCAGCCTCTGCCAGCAGTTCTACCGCAACGCCAGCATCTCTCCAGCCAATGAGAGCTTCCACATCGACTCTCAGGTGGATGAAGGTGATGATGTGTGTCATGGCCAGCTGCTGACCCGTCCTCCGCTTGATCTGACCTTCTGCTGGTTTCTTTCAGAGTGTTTGCTGGTTTACCCTCCACACCCCTCCTCCAGACCCGCAGAACACACACTGAACTTTACTCTGCACTTTCAGAGGTACAGGTGTGTGTGTGTGTGTGTGTGTGTGTGTGTGTGTGTGTGTGTGTGTGTGTGTGTGTGTGTGTGTGTGTGTGTGAGGCATTCATCCGTCTGGCTAACAAGCTCACAATAAATGAGTGCCAAAAGATGGAAGAAAATATTTAAAAATGCATGCATATGTAAATGTTTTTTAAAAGTTTGCAAAAGATACAAAAAATTATTTTAAATTGCATGCGATTACATAAATATTTATATTTTAAAGTGCACAAAAGATGCAAACATTTTATATAAATATTTATTTTTAAATGTTGCCAAAAGATGAATTTTTTTATTTTAAAATGCATGATATACAGTATATAAATATTTATATCTAAATATTGTCAATAAATTAAAACATATATTTAAAATTGTCATATTGTATATGAATATTTATAGTTAAAAGTGCACAAAAGATGCAAAAATTAATTTTAAATTGCATGCAATTATATACATTTTTATATGTAAATGTTGCCAAAAGATGGAAAAAATATTTTAAAACTCATGTCATACAGTATATAAATATTTATATTTAAACATTGTCAATACATTTAAAAAATATATTTTAAATTGCGTATATTATAGTATATAAATATTTATAAAGTGCACAAAAGATTAGATTAAATAGCAGAAATGTATTTTAAATTGCATTCCATTTGTAAATATTTATAGTTAAAAGTGCACAAAAGATGCAAAAATTACTTTTAATTGCATGTGATTTATATAAATATTTATTTTGAAATGTTGCCAAAAGATGCAAAACATTTTTTTAAAACTCATGCCAGACAGTATATAAATATTTATATTTAAACATTGTCAATAAATGTAAAAAATATATTTTAAATTGCATCATATAGTATATAAATATTTATAAAATGCACAAAAGATTAGATTAAATAGCAGAAATGTGTTTTAAATTGCTTGCCATATGTAATATTTATAGTTAAAAGTGCACAAAAGATGCAAAAATTATTTTTAATTGCATGTGATTTATATAAAAATTTATTTTTAAATGTTGCCAAAAGATGAATAATATATATTATATACTTTGCACTTTCAGAGGTACAGGTGTTGTGCGAGGCATTCATCAATCAGGCTAAAAAGCTCAAAATAAATGTGCGTGCGTGTGTGTGTTGGTCAGGTTGCTGGCGGTGGCTGTGAGATTCACTCTGAAAGCCATTAACCTGGAGACGGTTCAGTATCACGAGCTTCCAGACTGCTACGTCTTCAACATCACAGTATGTCACATGACACTTCATCTCCATTTCCTATTACATTCATAAACTCGTGAGTGGGATAAAACGGGAAGGATTCTCAGGTTTTTCCTTTACTAAACACATGATCATCTGTCTGTGTGTCTTGAGCAGCAAATCCTCATATGAGAATGATTTGTGAAGGGAGTAATGATGCTTTGATCACAGGAATAAATGACACTTTACCATATACTCGCATGTTTTTTTGAATGAGCAGATCAGCTTTGACAACAAGCCCCACAGTGGGAGGATCGTGATTGAGCTGGACAACGACGTGCAGATCTACGAATGCAGAGACGGGACTGTGACTGGTGCATGTGAGCCTTTCCCATGATTCTCCACTGCTTACAAACCCCTTTAACCCTCTGGGGTTCTTCAATCATGGGTCACACTCAGGACTTTCGGGTCCAAAATGACCCGGAGGGCGGGATTAAGATAAAACATTTTTTGAGTAAAATCAATGAAATATATTTTTTCTTTTCTTTTTTGGTGTTTTGAGATAATTTTTTGATTTATAAATAATATTTATACAATAATTATGACCCATTTTTTCCCATTGAATATAATAGAAAATGTGTGTGTGTGTGTATATATATATCAGGTCATTATATGTCATTTTTGACCCGAAGGTCCTGAGTGTGACTATTTTTTTTACGACCACTTAGACTTTTCAAATCCTGTCCCCAATTTCGTTGGGTGTTCATATACCAAGTACCAATAAAGTCACCAAGTTTCGGACCATTCCGATGAAGCTACGATTTTTTTTTTAAAAATTATGAAACGCTTCGGGTCATTTTTCTCGTTGAGAAATGGCTGACATGGGCTGTGTTTACATGTCTTTTTTTTTGTTCATATCTACTGTTAATGTGTGACAAAACGTAGTTTTAAGACTTTTTCAGTCGATAATGTAGTTGTTTAAAGCTCAAATCTGTGGTTTATTTACATAAACAGTGCCTATTTGAACATTTTATCTGCCGTTGTCGGAGCTGTGAGCTCCAGCGGACAGCGCGCTCAGCGCACGTGAAAGCCGACGAGGGCAACCTTTCCTCGGCCAGTCCTTCTGCCGTCTCCCGCTGGCTCTGATGTCTCTGTGGTGTGTCTCGAGCTATAATTCGTCTTGTAACGGCCGATCTTTGGTCTCATGGATCTATAATTTGTTCCCTGGCAAATCGTTTAGGCTGAGGGCAAAGATAAGTTTCATTACTTTATATTTTTAGGCTATAACTGTACGTTGCAGTTGTAACGTTAGCCTACTAGCACTGACTTTGAATGTTTGACTGCATTGTTGCTTTGTTTCATGTATAGCTTGTTATACATTACTGATACTTTTGTATTATTGATCATACATAAACTTGCATTTAACAAAAAGAGACTGGGTTGTGTTTCATGTAATTTAATGTTATCACAGTGATAATCATATTGTCTGAACCAGATATCAATATACAGATTTTCTCTTCATTGTTGTCACTACTAGAGCAAGCTCCTGATTGGTTAACGCGGCGCGAAATATCCGCCAAAGTTCAGATTTTTCAACTTGAGCGTTTCGCGCGATTCACGCGATTCGCGCGAATCGCGCGTTCAAAACGCTCAAGTCGCGTCCTTCTCGCCGCCTCAATCGCGCGAATCGCGCGAATCTCGCCGCCTCATTCGCGCGAATCGCGCCGCAGAATGCCATTTCGCGTCTCTGCATTGACTTAACATGTAAATCACTCGCGCGAATCGCGCGAATCGCGTCCGGTGTGAACGCACCATGAGTCTCAAGGTTCCATATTTTGTGATAGAAGTGATACACTGCAAAAAATGCTCTTCTTATTTAGTATTTTTTCTTGTTTCCAGTCCAAATATCTAATAATTCTTAAATCAAGATGCATTTACTAGATAAGTAAAATGACATAAGATATGTTTTCTTATTTTGTGGGGGGGGGAGGGGGTCAAAATGAAGTGAGTTTTTGCTTAAAACAAGCTAAATGATCTGCCAATGGGGTGAGAAAAATAATCTTATTTCTGTTTGGGACAGAAACAAGATTTCAATCAGAAAGAAGATTTTTCTCACTCCATTGGCAGATCATTTTGCTTGTTTTAAGCAAAAACTCATTTGATTTTCAAGAAAACAAGAAAAAATATCTTGTCATTTTTACTTATCTAGTAAATGCATCTTGATTTAAGAATTTTTAGATATTTAGACTAAGTAAAAATACTAAGTAAGAAGAGCATTTTTTGCCGTGTATTTGAGAAACGTATTCATTTGTTACAATAGAATGCATTCAAAAAAATTCTATGAAATGTGGGTGACAATCGGTAGCTATTTTTGGTATTACGCCTAAACAAAATCTCATTATGAACTTAAATTTTTTTGATATCAACTTTAAATTTGGAACACAACTCGGTTAGACATATGGCTTTGATTTTATAGTAAAAATTATTTATTTATTTAGTACAGAACAGTTGATTAACAGTAAATGTAAAATTCCATAACTTTTTCATACTTACATTTTTTTGAAGTGCTTTAACTTCAATCATTTGTTTAGTATCTTTCTTTAAAACAAGACCAAACTTAACTCCAAAGCATTTTTGAATCACAACCATTTAAGTTTGGATAGTGCATTTTTACATCTATTCTCAAAAAGGGGGGTGACCGTTATGTAAAATTCAATTGATTGTGATAAAATACATTAAATTGCATTATCTTTGAGACGCCACTTCATACTTCATCATACTTCCCCAGTTTATTGATTATTACATAAATATTTTTTTTGTATTATAAGTTTTCAGAAATTTTTAAATGAGCAAAAATGCACTATTTTCAGACATTTCCAGAACATAAATCTGAACATTGAATAAAGCCACTTTCAAAATTCTTGTTTGATTTTGTTGACATATTAGAGTTAAAGGATTTTACTGAAGGGATTTTGGATATATCTTTGTATCACTGCATAAATCAGAAAATACTGTCAACAGACAGGAAAAAAACATTTTTTCCAATGTTTTAGGAATAAAATGTTCTATAAACCAGTGTGAATGTTATATGAACAAACCCCTCAGTACAAACCTTCAGAATATAGTCAGGAATAAAACCCTAAGTTTTGGTGTGTGTGTAAGTGCTGCTGAAGTGGAGAACAATCTCTTTAAAGATATGTATCATAATCCAAATCTACAGACGCTAATACATAAAGTGCAATAAAATAAAGACTTAAATGTGTGTTTTAGATGTTTCCTGTACAATAGTCTGAAAGTTGACATGTTATGGAGGCAAAATAGCTCATAATCTCAAAATTTACCAGTGCATGATGTAAGTGTCTTGCCTTAAATCAGAAAATATTGTCAATAGACAGAAAAAAAACCAACACATTTTTAGTAATAAAATGCTATATAAACCAGTGTGAATGATAAATGAACAAACCCCTCAGTACAAACCTTCAGAATATAGTGAGGAATAAAACTGTAAGTTTTGGTGTAAGTGCTGCTGAAGTGGAGAACAATCTCTTTAAAGATATGCATCAAAATCCAAATCTACAGACGCTAATAGTGTAAAAAGTGCTATAAAATAAAGACTTATGTGTATTTTGGATGTTTTTCTTATGAGGAGTCATTGATCTGAAGTGTTTATGCACTTCATACATTTTAATGAATGTTTTTTGTGTGTAGCCCCGAGGAACATGTACATTATGGTTCTGTTTGACGTCGTGGTCATCCTGATTCTCCTGCTGTCGTTCTTTCTCTGCATGCGCTCGCTGAAAGCTGGAGTCCTGCTGCAGTCGGTGAGCTTCTGCGTCCTCGTTTGTTCAATTAATCATTGAGATACAAAAATAATCACTTGCCACTAGTGTTAATTTCGTCAGACGAGACGAGACTAAATATGTTCGTTAACGACCTTTTTTTCCATGACGAAGACGAGACGATGACGAGACTGCACCAATGTTCAAAAACACTGACTAAGACTAAATTAACATGCATTATTGTTGACGAAAAAGGACGAGACTAAAATGTTTTGCATAAAATAAAAACTAAGATAAAATCTCTCTTCATTTTCGTCTACAATTGTCTCTACTTTTTCATCATGAGATGAATATTCAGCTGTTCAAAATATTCCGAAAGAGTTCCCGCTGTTGCTCGAGTAGGCTACTGGTCTCTCTCATACGCCGCCTGTCATCTCGCGGCCGCGCGCGTGTGGTCACGTGGTTCCCGGAGCGCTCAATACTTCTAGCGCTGTGTCCTTACATTTGAATGGCTTAAGCCGCGTAAGTTACACAACAGCTTCACTATACAGGTGTTTGCAGCTATTTTTGGTAAACCGTACAGCATAGTGTGCGTCAGCCACATTTACAGTATCATTTTATTAGGGAGAGTGGTAGAGATCAACATTGTTAACATTAATATTAATGTTTTTCTTGTACTTAGCCCTCAGGTATTCCTTACTAATTAAGTCACACTTATAGCCTCCTCATTGATGGTCAAATACACCTTAACTATTTAAAAAAATAAATAGCCTATATTTTAATTCAATAATATTTATTGAATATTTTGAGGAGATCTTTTGGTACTAAATACTATTTGTGCAATACTTATGGTCCATTAATGACCACATAAAATATTTTTCTTCTAATATTCTTCTTATTTATATTACAATTAGTGTATTAATTAAGGTTAAAATAGAGAATTCCACTGCAAAGAGGCAAATTAGAGCCATTTTGTGGCTGGAAAAATAAAAATTTTCACTTGTAATGCCATTACCCACTATAGGTGCCTGTATGGATCTTTAATAAATATAAATGTAGTCCAGTTGCTCAAAAAAGTATTGCAGATCATAACTGCTTACTTATTTGTGAAATTTTGAAATGTTAATAATAGTGAATAGTAAAGAATGCAAGCAAATATAATATAACCCCAAAAAAGTGTAAAAAAAACCTTATTTTTCCTTATATGTACAGTAGGCTATACATATGAATTCATACTGAATCAAGATCGAAATCGATATTTGTGCCCATCGTCTCATAAGCTAATGCTGATTTTAGGCATCTACGCTGTAAATCAACCAGTTAGCTATGGTGTTGTGGCACAAACATTATGCAGGTTATATGTACTTTATGTAACTTATTTTGCCACAAAATACATTGAGTTTTCCTTTGACTAAAGCTAGACTAAAATGACTAGACTTTTGGTCGACTAAAACTTGACTAAGATACCTTGAGTTGTCTTTTGACTAAAACTAGACTAAAATTACGAGACTTTTAGTCGACTAAAACTTGACTAACAAAAAAAGATATGTGAATGACTAAATATGACTAAAACTAACAAGGACATTTGGCACAAGACTAAGACTAAGACTAAATTAAAAATAGGTAACAAAATTAACACTACTTGCCACGTAACACAAAAAAACATATTTGAATGTCTGAGCTGCTGTTTTCGATGATTTATACGGTCAAGCTCCAAAAAGGAGTATCATAAAAGTTTATATTCCTAGTCATATGATTTTTTCTCTGAGTAACTTTGAATATAAGGCACACTGAAAAGAAAAATGATTTATGGTTCGAATTGCATATAAAATGTCCACTGTTTTACACAGTTTTAACATAAAAAAAACAAATAAATGCATTGCATATTTTGTCAATCATACATAAATGAAATGGTTCAGAGTTCTGTAATGGCTCTAATAAACTGAATGTGTTTTAAATACACAATGAGCAGTGTATTTATTATCAATAAATCCAGTTTGTTTTGACGTCATACATTTGAACTAATTAAACGTTGATTGAATATCCCCACATTATGATTGTCATTAACTGAATAAATGTAATTGTTTTCACAATGACCAGAATTATGCTAATTCTAAGCAATTTGAAATAAAAATAGACTAAAATAGTGTAGAAATCTGACCTGTTTCATTTATGTATGCCTGAAAAATATGCATCACATTAAGTTTGTTGATAAAAATCCAAATGAATGGAAATATTATATGCATTTCAAATACATATCTTAAACGTAGGTCTACATTTTGATGACACAGTAAGCTTACTTTACTGCTTTAGTTAACATGAACTAAGAACACTTAGTTAATGTTGATTTCAAAATGTACTTCAAATGTTATGTATATTTGACAACATTAGTTAATGCGCTGTGAGCTAACATGAACAATCATTGAACAGCTGGATTTTTATTAACATTAACAAAGATGAATAAATACTGTAACATATGTATTGCTCATTGTTAGTTCATATTGGCTAATAATACATTAACTTAATGAGACCTTACTGTAAAGTGTTACCAAATTTGTCGTGCAGAAAACGTTTATAATCATTTTATTTGTAGACAATCAAAATTCAGGCAGTAATCAAATGTTCATCTGTTCTTTAGGAATACACGGCGTTCTTCTCCAGTCGGTACAGCAAACGCGTGTCTTTCTCCGACCGTATGGAGTTCATCAGCGGCTGGTACATCCTCATCATCATTAGTGACGTTCTCACCATCACAGGCTCTCTGCTGAAGATCATCATCCAGCTGAAGGTCAGAAATCATCTGAACACAAGTTCAAAATCACATCAAACTGCCTTTTTGTGTTACATAAACTTGTCTAAACATGTAGATACAGTGGCAGATTGTGTCCTCCGATAGTTGTGATGTGTAACTCATCTGATTTATCAGTGTATATATATACAGAACTGTTCAAAAGTTGTTTTTTTTTTTTTTAAAGAAGCTTATACTTTTATTTATCAAGGAGGCATTCAATTGAGCAAAAGTGACAGGAAAGACACTCATGATGTTCAAAGATTTCTATTTTAAATGCTGTTCTTTTGAACTTTCTATTCCTCAAATAATTTAGAAAATTAAAATGTTACAGTTTCCACACAAATCTGAAGCAGCACAACTGATAACAATCATGTTTGTTGAGTGTCAAATCATCATATTAGAGTGAAGGGTCATGTGACACTGAAGACTGGAGTAATGATGATAAATTCAGCTTTGATCACAGGAATAAATTACACTTTACTATATATTCACATAGGAAGCAGATGTTTTGAATTGTCATAATATTTCACATTTTGTACAGTATTTTTGATCAGTTAATTGCAGCATTGGTGTTAATTGCTGATGTCATCTATCTAAATCTCTTAATCTTTTGCATAATATTGTTAAAGGGATAGTTCACCCAAAAATGAAAATTAGCCCATGATTTACTCTCCCTCAAGTCATCCTAGGTGTGTGTGACATTCTTCTTTCAGACGAACACAATCAGAGTTATATTAATAATAAATGTCCTGGCTGTTTTTGTTTTGAAGTCCATAAAAGTGCATCTATCCTTCATAAAAGTGGATAAAAGTATGATGGATAGATGCACTTTTATGATGGATGGATGCACTTTTATGATGGACAGATGCACTTTTATGACGGATAGATGCACTTTTATGATGGATAGATGCACTTTTATGATGGATAGATGCACTTTTATGACGGATAGATGCACTTTTATGATGGACAGATGCACTTTTATGACGGATAGATGCACTTTTATGACGGATAGATGCACTTTTATGATGGACAGATGCACTTTTATGACGGATAGATGCACTTTTATGACGGATAGATGCACTTTTATGATGGATAGATGCACTTTTATGACGGATAGATGCACTTTTATGATGGACAGATGCACTTTTATGACGGATAGATGCACTTTTATGACGGATAGATGCACTTTTATGACGGATAGATGCACTTTTATGATGGATAGATGCACTTTTATGATGGACAGATGCACTTTTATGACGGATAGATGCACTTTTATGACGGATAGATGCACTTTTATGATGGATAGATGCACTTTTATGACGGATAGATGCACTTTTATGATGGACAGATGCACTTTTATGACGGATAGATGCACTTTTATGACGGATAGATGCACTTTTATGACGGATAGATGCACTTTTATGATGGACAGATGCACTTTTATGATGGACAGATGCACTTTTATGACGGATAGATGCACTTTTATGATGGACAGATGCACTTTTATGATGGACAGATGCACTTTTATGACGGATAGATGCACTTTTATGACTGATAGATGCACTTTTATGATGGATAGATGCACTTTTATGATGGATAGATGCACTTTTATGACGGATAGATGCACTTTTATGATGGACAGATGCACTTTTATGACGGATAGATGCACTTTTATGACGGATAGATGCACTTTTATGACGGATAGATGCACTTTTATGATGGATAGATGCACTTTTATGATGGACAGATGCACTTTTATGACGGATAGATGCACTTTTATGACGGATAGATGCACTTTTATGATGGATAGATGCACTTTTATGACGGATAGATGCACTTTTATGATGGACAGATGCACTTTTATGACGGATAGATGCACTTTTATGACGGATAGATGCACTTTTATGACGGATAGATGCACTTTTATGATGGACAGATGCACTTTTATGATGGACAGATGCACTTTTATGACGGATAGATGCACTTTTATGATGGACAGATGCACTTTTATGATGGACAGATGCACTTTTATGACGGATAGATGCACTTTTATGACTGATAGATGCACTTTTATGATGGACAGATGCACTTTTATGACGGATAGATGCACTTTTATGACTGATAGATGCACTTTTATGATGGACAGATGCACTTTTATGATGGATAGATGCACAAAAATGACCCAACAAGTCACTGCCCTTCGTCTGAAAGAAGAATGTCATACACACCGAGGATGACTTGAGGGCGAGTAAATCATGGGCTAATTTTAATATTTGGGTGAACTATCCCTTTAAATGAGATGACTGTGTTTCTGTTGGTCCCTCAGGCCGTGGCGAGCTATGACCTGTGCAGTATCCTGCTGGGCACCGGCACCATGCTCGTGTGGATCGGGGTCTTGCGCTACATGGGATACTTAAAAAAATACAATGTAAGACCTGCTCGTTCTCATTGCAGCGTTCAGGAGACTGAACTGGTTTGGCCATTCCTGCTTCTTGCAACATGAACGCTGTATTGAAATCCATCATAGTGTTGAATATTGTAAAATGTCAAGATATATATTGATGTATATATTGTTAGTGAGTGCATTAAGTAATGTGTTAACACCTTATTGTAAGGTCTCTATTATTGTTATCAATATTTTTATAGAAATGTGAAAAATAGTTTTTTTGCCATAGAAATGAATGATTGCGCCCCCTGCTGACTGTGGTGTGTAACTGCTTGTTTGATTTCCTCTGGTCAGATTCTCATCATCACTCTGCGAGCTGCGTTTCCGAACGTCATCCGTTTCTCCTGCTGTGCTGCCATGATTTACCTCGGCTACTGTTTCTGTGGCTGGATCGTGCTGGGACCCTACCACAGCAAGGCAGGTCTTCAGAACCGCTCATACTGCTCACACTGCTTCTGAAGCAGCCGATATGTGTACTGATCATTTTGTGTTTGTCAAAATGTGCAGTATACAACAGAGCAATGCAGTGTATATAGATATATACTGTGTATACACCGATCAGCCATAACACTGATGATCTCCTGTTAGTGGGTGGGATATAATAGGCTGCAAGTGAACATTTTGTCCTCAGAGTTGATGTGTTAGAAGCAGTAACCTAAGAAGCAGGAAAAATGGGCAAGCATAAGGATTTGAGCGAGTTTGACAAGGGCCAGATTGTGACGGCTAGACGACTGGGTCAGAGCATCTGATTATGCCGTTACATGTGTGTGTGTGTGTGTGTGTGTGTATGTATGTATATATATATATATATATATATATATATATATATATATATATATATATATATATATATATGTCACAAATGCATGCAGGATGCAAATTGTAAAAACAAAACAAAAGGGGGGGATATCTGAACAAGAATGTCATCAGAAATGTTCATTTAGAAATGTAGACATTAGAAATTCAGTGTAATTTTTTTCTGCTTATTTGTCAACTACCCCAATGCCAAAATTCTGCCGCTGGCTGGCAACTTTTTAAAAACATGTTGGCGGGGAAAGAGTTAACTTATCGACTATAAATGTATTAATAAAAGCCACATAAGGTATTTAGATAAACACATTTCTGCCATCGGATAGTGTCAAATCAAGTCTTTTAAACCCCGGTATACCTGAAGGAAAGCTTACATCGCCATCTACTGTCAGAAATGTGAAATGCATGGTTCTGATGATGTGCATTAGTGATGCAACACTACAGTTAGTCCACAATTCAATACATACCTCGGTTTTTAACCACGGTTTTCGGTTCGGTTCTGATGGCTTGTCACATCAGTTTTTTGTTATTCTATTCTTAGGCGACAGGAACAGAAAGAGGTTAAGGAGAAAAAAGACTGCAATACTCTTTCTTTATTTTACTTGAATTGAAAAACCTTACTTAAAAAAAAACCTTCTACACATTCCTAGTGTATTGTATAATATAAAATAAATATATATAAAGATTTACACTGGCAGCTCAGAGCTATACAGCAGCATTTAAGTATGAAATTGAATGAATAAATGTAAAAATAAAACACTTCACAGACTTCACTATAAAATATACACTGATTCTTATTAAAGCTGCTGTATTAGTTCTTCAGTCAAGAGCAGTGAGTGATTTTCTCTTTGTCTTTTGTTGTTGTATTAACATTAAAGGGATAGTTAAAATTTTCATTTCTGTCATCGAGAAATGAATACAGGTTTAGAACAATATTAGAGTGAGTAAATAATAACAATAGAGGTGAACTGTCCCTTTTAAGGATGGCGTGTTCACTATAGGCTGCGCTGCTGTCAATTAAAGACCTGCACGCATCTAATATACAGACACACACGATTTTACCTTCACTTTAGACATAACCGACTGTGTTTATGTTAACCTTGTGTGTATTTGACAGTATTAGCGCTGTAAGACGACTACTTAGTCCAGTAATCACGTGTTTGACAGGCGTTTAGTGCGCGCACTCGGAAAAGTGCATGGGCAAGGCTTTAAAACGCATGCAAATAATGAGCTTCCATGATTGTGAATAACTATAGTGTTCTGTGAGTATAACTCCACCACTAACGTGTGATGTGAATGTATGTCGTGTTGTTCAGTATTGGGATGGAGGCAAATGATAGAATGTGTAGAAAAATAACTAATTAAATGCAAAACTGAAAACGCAATTCACAAGCGCGTATTGAACCGTGAATCCCGTACCGAACGGTTCAATATTATATTGAGAATTGTGGCATCCCTAATGTGTATATTGTTTGTCCATCAGTTCCGGACGCTGAACGTGGTGTCCGAGAGCCTGTTCTCCCTCATCAACGGCGACGACATGTTCTCCACCTTTAAGAAGATGCAGCAGAAGAGTTATGTGGTGTGGCTCTTCAGCCGCGTGTATCTCTACACCTTCGTGTCTCTGTTCATCTACATGGTGCTCAGTCTGTTCATCACGCTCATCACGGACACCTATGACACCATCAAGGTGAGAGAAACACTTCTTTGAGCATTTGGACTATTTTAGAAACCGTTGCAGCAGAACAACAACTTACCCAGTATGACAATGATTAGCTCAAGTACTGGTTATGTGCTTTATTTAATGCTAAAAGTGTCTAAATAGGGTTTGAATATCCTTTTGCATGATGTTTATAGCCGTACTGAAAACGACACTGGATGCTTGCAGAGAGACTCCGCTCGCATGCTCTTCTGATTGGCTGATTTGGGTTGCAAGTGTAGTGTGCTTGCAGAGAGACTCCACCCGCATGCTCTTCTGATTGGCTGATTTGGGTTGCAAGTGTAGTGCGCTTGCAGAGAGACTCCGCTCGCATGCTCTTCTGATTGGCTGATTTGGGTTGCAAGTGTAGTGTGCTTGCAGAGAGACTCCGCCCACAGGCTCTTCTGATTGGCTGATTTGGGTTGCAAGTGTAGTGCGCTTGCAGAGAGACTCCGCCCACACGCTCTTCTGATTGGCTGATTTGGGTTGCAAGTGTAGTGTGCTTGCAGAGAGACTCCGCCCACACGCTCTTCTGATTGGCTGATTTGGGTTGCAAGTGTTGTGCGCTTGCAGAGACTCCGCCCACACGCTCTTTTGATTGGCTGATTTGGGATTGATTTGGTTACGAGTGCAGTGCCCCTTCAGAGAGACTCCGCCCACACACTCTTCTGATTGGCTGTGATTTTTTTTTCATTGATTTTGTTGCGAATGCGGTGCGCCTGCAGAGAGACTCCACCCACACGCTCTTCTGATTGGCTGTGATTTTTTTTTCATTGATTTTGTTGCGAGTGCAGTGCGACTGCAGAGACTCCGCCCACACGCTCTTCTGATTGGCTGTGATTTTTTTTTTTTCATTGATTTTGTTGCGAGTGCAGTGCGACTGCAGAGACTCCGCCCACACGCTCTTCTGATTGGCTGTGATTTTTTTTTTTTTCATTAATTTTGTTGCGAGTGCAGTGCGTCTGCAGAGAGACTCCGCCCACACGCTCTTCTGATTTTCTGTATTTTTTCATTGATTTTGTCGCTGGAATCTTAAATCACATCGCATGTTTTTAAATGTAAATGAGCACAGTTATGATTGGCTTATCTCTTGACGTGAGAAATTTGTTTAAATGCTTTTATTACTATATTATTTCATGTTTTTAGAGTCCAAACTAGTAAAGTAATATGCGAACTGTATGTGCGACTGATTTTGTCGCAGCATCAGCGTTTGGACGGGGAGCCCGTGTCAGATCTCCAGGCGTTCATCATGCAGTGTAAAGACCCTCCTGAATCGGGCCGCTTCAGTGTGAACGAGACCAGATGCCTGATGAGCTGCTCACACAGGTGAACAATCAGAAAATGTTGATCTGTTCTGTGTATTTGCAAAAGTTGTTCTTTGAACATCGTTAAAGCTCTTTTGACAGTATGAGGAAACGTGATATTGGTGTGTTTTTGACGCAGGGCGTGCGGCTCTGATGACAACACGGACTGATCACAACCTTCGTCTGGACTCTGTGTGATTGTGATGAGCAGCAGTGTGTGAGTTTGGATTGTGCGAGTGAAAATATCTGTCTGTATGTTCAGATATTAAGTGTATATAAATATATAAAAACGAATGAACAGGACAGATCTGTCTAAACATGTTTTTGTTTGAGCACATCAATGTTTAGTAGATTATAAATCCTCTCCACTTTACAGAAAATTGTAAAATAGTGTAATTATTTATTATAAATATTTTGTTTTTGTTGTAAAGATGAGGTTTACTTGTACTGGAGGACATTCATGCAATGGCTAAATTAACAGCTTGTTAAGGATATGAAAGGCAACTCAACTACTTTAGTGTTAATAAAAAATAAACTGACTTACAATCAATCTCCTTGAGTTTCTATGTGTGTTAACACAATTCAGCACCAAGCCAAACTCCATTCAAATGAAGACACAATAAATTACATAACTCACTATTTACACTGTTCACTTTCATCACATTAATCACTTAGATTACACTGTTCACTTTCATCACATTAATCACTTAGATTACACTGTTCACTTTCATCACTTTATTCACTTAGATTACACTGTTCACTTTCATCACTTTTTTCACATAGGTTACACTGTTCACTTTTACCACATTTTTCACATTGGTTACACTGTTCACTTTTACAACATTTTTCACATAGGTTACACTGTTCACTTTTACAACATTTTTCACATTGGTTACATTTTCACATAGGTTACACTGTTCACTTTTACAACATTTTTCACATTGGTTACATTTTCACATAGGTTACACTGTTCACTTTTACCACATTTTCCACATAGGTTACACTGTTCACTTTTACCACATTTTTCACATAGGTTACACTGTTCACTTTCATCACTTTTTTCACATTGGTTACACTGTTCACTTTTACCACATTTTTCTCATAGGTTACACTGTTCACTTTTACCACATTTTACACATAGGTTACACTGTTCACATTTACCACATGTTTCACATAGGTTACACTGTTCACTTTCATCACTTTTTTCACATAGGTTACACTGTTCACTTTTACCACATTTTTCACATTGGTTACACTGTTCACTTTCATCACTTTTTTCACATAGGTTACACTGTTCACTTTTACCACATTTTTCACATAGGTTACACTGTTCACTTTCATCACTTTTTTCACATTGGTTACACTGTTCACTTTTACCACATTTTTCTCATAGGTTACACTGTTCACTTTTACCACATTTTACACATAGGTTACACTGTTCACATTTACCACATGTTTCACATAGGTTACACTGTTCACTTTCATCACTTTTTTCACATAGGTTACACTGTTCACTTTTACCACATTTTTCACATTGGTTACACTGTTCACTTTCATCACTTTTTTCACATAGGTTACACTGTTCACTTTTACCACATTTTTCACATAGGTTACACTGTTCACTTTTACCACATTTTTCACATAGGTTACACTGTTCACATTTACCACATTTTTCACATAGGTTACACTGTTCACTTTCATCACTTTTTTCACATAGGTTACACTGTTCACTTTTACCACATTTTTCACATAGGTTACACTGTTCACTTTTACCACATTTTTCACATAGGTTACACTGTTCACTTTCATCACTTTTTTCACATAGGTTACACTGTTCACTTTTACCACATTTTTCACATAGGTTACACTGTTCACTTTCATCACTTTTTTCACATAGGTTCACTTTTACCACATTATTCACATAGGTTACACTGTTCACTTTCATCACTTTTTTCACATTGGTTACACTGTTCACTTTTATCACATTTTTCACATAGGTTACACTGTTCACATTTACCACATTTTTCACATAGGTTACACTGTTCACTTTTACCACATTATTCACATAGGTTACACTGTTCACTTTTACCAAATTTTTCACATAGGTTACACTGTTCACTTTTACCACATTTTTCACATGGGTTACACTGTTCACATTTACCACATTTTTCACATAGGTTACACTCTTCACTTTTATCACATTTTTCACATAGGTTACATTTTCACATAGGTTACACTGTTCACTTTTACCACATTTTTCACATTGGTTACACTGTTCACATTTACCACATTTTTCACATAGGTTACACTGTTCACTTTTATCACATTTTTCACATAGGTTACACTGTTCACTTTTACCACATTATTCACATAGGTTACACTGTTCACTTTCATCACTTTTTTCACATAGGTTACACTGTTCACTTTTACCACATTTTTCACATAGGTTACACTGTTCACTTTTACCACATTTTTCACATTTTTCACATTGGTTACACTGTTCACTTTTACCACATTTTTCACATAGGTTACTCTGTTCAATTTTACCACATTTTTCACATAGGTTACACTGTTCACTTTTACCACATTTTCCACATAGGTTACACTGTTCACTTTTACCACATTTTTCACATAGGTTACACTATTCACTTTTATCACATTTTTCACATTGGTTACACTGTTTACTGTTACCACATTTTTCACATAGGTTACACTGTTCACTTTCATCACTTTTTTCACATAGGTTACACTGTTCACTTTTACCACATTTTCCACATAGGTTACACTGTTCACATTTACCACATTTTTCACATAGGTTACACTGTTCACATTTACCACTTTTTTCACATAGGTTACACTGTTCACTTTTACCACTTTTTTCACATAGGTTACACTGTTCACTTTTACCACATTTTTCACATAGGTTACACTGTTCACATTTACCACATTTTTCACAAAAGGTTACACTGTTCACTTTTACCACATTATTCACATAGGTTACACTGTTCACTTTTACCAAATTTTTCACATAGGTTACACTGTTCACTTTTACCACATTTTTCACATGGGTTACACTGTTCACATGTACCACATTTTTCACATAGGTTACACTCTTCACTTTTATCACATTTTTCACATAGGTTACATTTTCACATAGGTTACACTGTTCACTTTTACCACATTTTTCACATTGGTTACACTGTTCACATTTACCACATTTTTCACATAGGTTACACTGTTCACTTTTATCGCATTTTTCACATAGGTTACACTGTTCACTTTTACCACATTATTCACATAGGTTACACTGTTCACTTTCATCACTTTTTTCACATAGGTTACACTGTTCACTTTTACCACATTTTTCACATAGGTTACACTGTTCACTTTTACCACATTTTTCACATTTTTCACATTGGTTACACTGTTCACTTTTACCACATTTTTCACATAGGTTACTCTGTTCAATTTTACCACATTTTTCACATAGGTTACACTGTTCACTTTTACCACATTTTCCACATAGGTTACACTGTTCACTTTTACCACATTTTTCACATAGGTTACACTATTCACTTTTATCACATTTTTCACATTGGTTACACTGTTTACTGTTACAACATTTTTCACATAGGTTACTCTGTTCAATTTTACCACATTTTTCACATAGGTTACACTGTTCACTTTTACCACATTTTCCACATAGGTTACACTGTTCACTTTTACCACATTTTTCACATAGGTTACACTATTCACTTTTATCACATTTTTCACATTGGTTACACTGTTTACTGTTACCACATTTTTCACATAGGTTACTCTGTTCAATTTCATCACTTTTTTCACATTGGTTACACTGTTCACTTTTACCACATTTTCCACATAGGTTACACTGTTCACATTTACCACATGTTTCACATAGGTTACACTGTTCACTTTCATCACTTTTTTCACATAGGTTACACTGTTCACTTTTACCACATTTTTCACATAGGTTACACTGTTTACTTTCATCACTTTTTTCAATTAGGTTACACTGTTCATTTCCGTCACTTTTTTCACATTGGTTACACTGTTTACTTTTACCACATTATTCACATAGGTTACACTGTTCACTTTTACCACATTTTTCACATAGGTTACACTGTTCAGTTTAACCACATGTTTCACATTGGTTACACTGTTCAGTTTTACCACGTTTCACATTGGTTACACTGTTCACTTTTACCACTTTTTTCACATAGGTTACACTGTTCACTTTTACCACATTTTTCACACAGTTACACTGTTCACTTTTACCACATTATTCACACTGTTCACTTTTACCACATTATTCACATAGGTTACACTGTTCACATTTACCACATTTTTCACATAGGTTACACTGTTCACTTTTATCACATTTTTCACATAGGTTACCTGTTTACTGTTACAACATTTTTCACATAGGTTACACTGTTTACTGTTACAACATTTTTCACATTGGTTACACTGTTCACTTTTACCACATTTTTCACATAGGTTACACTGTTCACGTTCATCACATTATTCACATAGGTTACACTGTTTACTTTCATCACTTTTTTCAATTAGGTTACACTGTTCATTTCCGTCACTTTTTTCACATTGGTTACACTGTTCAGTTTTACCACATTTTCCACATAGGTTACACTGTTCACTTTTACCACATTTTTCACATAGGTTACACTATTCACTTTTATCACATTTTTCACATTGGTTACACTGTTTACTGTTACCACATTTTTCACATTGGTTACACTGTTCACTTTCATCACTTTTTTCACATAGGTTACACTGTTCACTTTTACCACATTTTCCACATAGGTTACACTGTTCACTTTTACCACATTTTTCACATAGGTTACACTGTTCACTTTCATCACTTTTTTCACATTGGTTACACTGTTCACTTTTACCACATTTTTCTCATAGGTTACACTGTTCACTTTTACCACATGTTTCACATAGGTTACACTGTTCACTTTCATCACTTTTTTCACATAGGTTACACTGTTCACTTTTACCACATTTTTCACATAGGTTACACTGTTTACTTTCATCACTTTTTTCAATTAGGTTACACTGTTCATTTCCGTCACTTTTTTCACATTGGTTACACTGTTTACTTTTACCACATTATTCACATAGGTTACACTGTTCACTTTTACCACATTTTTCACATAGGTTACACTGTTCACGTTCATCACATTTTTCACATAGGTTACACTGTTCACTTTTACCACATTTTTCACATAGGTTACACTGTTCAGTTTAACCACATGTTTCACATTGGTTACACTGTTCAGTTTTACCACATTATTCACATTGGTTACACTGTTCAGTTTTACCACGTTTCACATTGGTTACACTGTTCACTTTTACCACTTTTTTCACATAGGTTACACTGTTCACTTTTACCACATTTTTCACACAGTTACACTGTTCACTTTTACCACATTATTCACACTGTTCACTTTTACCACATTATTCACATAGGTTACACTGTTCACATTTACCACATTTTTCACATAGGTTACACTGTTCACTTTTATCACATTTTTCACATAGGTTACCTGTTTACTGTTACAACATTTTTCACATAGGTTACACTGTTTACTGTTACAACATTTTTCACATTGGTTACACTGTTCACTTTTACCACATTTTTCACATAGGTTACACTGTTCACGTTCATCACATTATTCACATAGGTTACACTGTTTACTTTCATCACTTTTTTCAATTATGTTACACTGTTCATTTCCGTCACTTTTTTCACATAGGTTACACTGTTCACTTTTACCACATTTTTCACATAGGTTACACTGTTCACATTTACCACATTTTTCACATAGGTTACACTGTTCACTTTCATCACTTTTTTCACATAGGTTACACTGTTCACTTTTACCACATTTTTCACATAGGTTACACTGTTCACTTTTACCACATTTTCACATAGGTTACACTGTTCACTTTCATCACTTTTTTCACATAGGTTCACTTTTACCACATTATTCACATAGGTTACACTGTTCACTTTCATCACTTTTTTCACATTGGTTACACTGTTCACTTTTATCACATTTTTCACATAGGTTACACTGTTCACTTTTATCACATTTTTCACATAGGTTACACTGTTCACATTTACCACATTTTTCACATAGGTTACACTGTTCACTTTTACCACATTATTCACATGGGTTACACTGTCCACTTTTATCACATTTTTCACATAGGTTACATTTTCACATAGGTTACACTGTTCACTTTTACCACATTTTTCACATTGGTTACACTGTTCACATTTACCACATTTTTCACATAGGTTACACTGTTCACTTTTATCACATTTTTCACATAGGTTACACTGTTCACTTTTACCACATTATTCACATAGGTTACACTGTTCACTTTCATCACTTTTTTCACATAGGTTACACTGTTCACTTTTACCACATTATTCACATAGGTTACACTGTTCACTTTCATCACTTTTTTCACATAGGTTACACTGTTTACTGTTACAACATTTTTCACATAGGTTACTCTGTTCAATTTTACCACATTTTTCACATAGGTTACACTGTTCACTTTTACCACATTTTCCACATAGGTTACACTGTTCACTTTTACCACATTTTTCACATAGGTTACACTGTTCACTTTTACCACATTTTCCACATAGGTTACACTGTTCACTTTTATCACATTTTTCACATAGGTTACACTATTCACTTTTATCACATTTTTCACATAGGTTACACTGTTCACTTTTACCACATTTTTCACATAGGTTACACTGTTTACTTTCATCACTTTTTTCAATTAGGTTACACTGTTCATTTCCGTCACTTTTTTCACATTGGTTACACTGTTTACTTTTACCACATTATTCACATAGGTTACACTGTTCACTTTTACCACATTTTTCACATAGGTTACACTGTTCACGTTCATCACATTTTTCACATAGGTTACACTGTTCACTTTTACCACATTTTTCACATAGGTTACACTGTTCAGTTTAACCACATGTTTCACATTGGTTACACTGTTCAGTTTTACCACATTATTCACATTGGTTACACTGTTCAGTTTTACCACGTTTCACATTGGTTACACTGTTCACTTTTACCACTTTTTTCACATAGGTTACACTGTTCACTTTTACCACATTTTTCACACAGTTACACTGTTCACTTTTACCACATTATTCACACTGTTCACTTTTACCACATTATTCACATAGGTTACACTGTTCACATTTACCACATTTTTCACATAGGTTACACTGTTCACTTTTATCACATTTTTCACATAGGTTACCTGTTTACTGTTACAACATTTTTCACATAGGTTACACTGTTTACTGTTACAACATTTTTCACATTGGTTACACTGTTCACTTTTACCACATTTTTCACATAGGTTACACTGTTCACGTTCATCACATTATTCACATAGGTTACACTGTTTACTTTCATCACTTTTTTCAATTAGGTTACACTGTTCATTTCCGTCACTTTTTTCACATAGGTTACACTGTTCACTTTTACCACATTTTTCAATTAGGTTACACTGTTCATTTCCGTCACTTTTTTCACATAGGTTACACTGTTCACTTTTACCACATTTTTCACATAGGTTACACTGTTCACATTTACCACATTTTTCACATAGGTTACACTGTTCACTTTCATCACTTTTTTCACATAGGTTACACTGTTCACTTTTACCACATTTTTCACATAGGTTACACTGTTCACTTTTACCACATTTTTCACATAGGTTACACTGTTCACTTTCATCACTTTTTTCACATAGGTGCACTTTTACCACATTATTCACATAGGTTACACTGTTCACTTTCATCACTTTTTTCACATTGGTTACACTGTTCACTTTTATCACATTTTTCACATAGGTTACACTGTTCACTTTTATCACATTTTTCACATAGGTTACACTGTTCACTTTTACCACATTATTCACATGGGTTACACTGTCCACTTTTATCACATTTTTCACATAGGTTACATTTTCACATAGGTTACACTGTTCACTTTTATCACATTTTTCACATAGGTTACACTGTTCACATTTACCACATTTTTCACATAGGTTACACTGTTCACTTTTACCACATTATTCACATGGGTTACACTGTCCACTTTTATCACATTTTTCACATAGGTTACATTTTCACATAGGTTACACTGTTCACTTTTACCACATTTTTCACATTGGTTACACTGTTCACATTTACCACATTTTTCACATAGGTTACACTGTTCACTTTTATCACATTTTTCACATAGGTTACACTGTTCACTTTTACCACATTTTTCACATAGGTTACACTGTTCACTTTTACCACATTATTCACATGGGTTACACTGTCCACTTTTATCACATTTTTCACATAGGTTACATTTTCACATAGGTTACACTGTTCACTTTTATCACATTTTTCACATAGGTTACACTGTTCACATTTACCACATTTTTCACATAGGTTACACTGTTCACTTTTACCACATTATTCACATGGGTTACACTGTCCACTTTTATCACATTTTTCACATAGGTTACATTTTCACATAGGTTACACTGTTCACTTTTACCACATTTTTCACATTGGTTACACTGTTCACATTTACCACATTTTTCACATAGGTTACACTGTTCACTTTTATCACATTTTTCACATAGGTTACACTGTTCACTTTTACCACATTATTCACATAGGTTACACTGTTCACTTTTACCACATTTTTCACATTGGTTACACTGTTCACTTTTACCACATTATTCACATGGGTTACACTGTCCACTTTTATCACATTTTTCACATAGGTTACACTGTTTACTGTTACAACATTTTTCACATAGGTTACTCTGTTCAATTTTACCACATTTTTCACATAGGTTACACTGTTTACTGTTACAACATTTTTCACATTGGTTACACTGTTCACTTTTACCACATTTTTCACATAGGTTACACTGTTCACGTTCATCACATTATTCACATAGGTTACACTGTTTACTTTCATCACTTTTTTCAATTAGGTTACACTGTTCATTTCCGTCACTTTTTTCACATAGGTTACACTGTTCACTTTTACCACATTTTTCACATAGGTTACACTGTTCACATTTACCACATTTTTCACATAGGTTACACTGTTCACTTTCATCACTTTTTTCACATAGGTTACACTGTTCACTTTTACCACATTTTTCACATAGGTTACACTGTTCACTTTTACCACATTTTCACATAGGTTACACTGTTCACTTTCATCACTTTTTTCACATAGGTTCACTTTTACCACATTATTCACATAGGTTACACTGTTCACTTTCATCACTTTTTTCACATTGGTTACACTGTTCACTTTTATCACATTTTTCACATAGGTTACACTGTTCACTTTTATCACATTTTTCACATAGGTTACACTGTTCACATTTACCACATTTTTCACATAGGTTACACTGTTCACTTTTACCACATTATTCACATGGGTTACACTGTCCACTTTTATCACATTTTTCACATAGGTTACATTTTCACATAGGTTACACTGTTCACTTTTACCACATTTTTCACATTGGTTACACTGTTCACATTTACCACATTTTTCACATAGGTTACACTGTTCACTTTTATCACATTTTTCACATAGGTTACACTGTTCACTTTTACCACATTATTCACATAGGTTACACTGTTCACTTTCATCACTTTTTTCACATAGGTTACACTGTTCACTTTTACCACATTATTCACATAGGTTACACTGTTCACTTTCATCACTTTTTTCACATAGGTTACACTGTTTACTGTTACAACATTTTTCACATAGGTTACTCTGTTCAATTTTACCACATTTTTCACATAGGTTCACTTTTACCACATTATTCACATAGGTTACACTGTTCACTTTCATCACTTTTTTCACATTGGTTACACTGTTCACTTTTATCACATTTTTCACATAGGTTACACTGTTCACTTTTACCACATTATTCACATGGGTTACACTGTCCACTTTTATCACATTTTTCACATAGGTTACATTTTCACATAGGTTACACTGTTCACTTTTATCACATTTTTCACATAGGTTACACTGTTCACATTTACCACATTTTTCACATAGGTTACACTGTTCACTTTTACCACATTATTCACATGGGTTACACTGTCCACTTTTATCACATTTTTCACATAGGTTACATTTTCACATAGGTTACACTGTTCACTTTTACCACATTTTTCACATTGGTTACACTGTTCACATTTACCACATTTTTCACATAGGTTACACTGTTCACTTTTATCACATTTTTCACATAGGTTACACTGTTCACTTTTACCACATTTTTCACATAGGTTACACTGTTCACTTTTACCACATTATTCACATGGGTTACACTGTCCACTTTTATCACATTTTTCACATAGGTTACATTTTCACATAGGTTACACTGTTCACTTTTATCACATTTTTCACATAGGTTACACTGTTCACATTTACCACATTTTTCACATAGGTTACACTGTTCACTTTTACCACATTATTCACATGGGTTACACTGTCCACTTTTATCACATTTTTCACATAGGTTACATTTTCACATAGGTTACACTGTTCACTTTTACCACATTTTTCACATTGGTTACACTGTTCACATTTACCACATTTTTCACATAGGTTACACTGTTCACTTTTATCACATTTTTCACATAGGTTACACTGTTCACTTTTACCACATTATTCACATAGGTTACACTGTTCACTTTTACCACATTTTTCACATTGGTTACACTGTTCACTTTTACCACATTATTCACATGGGTTACACTGTCCACTTTTATCACATTTTTCACATAGGTTACACTGTTTACTGTTACAACATTTTTCACATAGGTTACTCTGTTCAATTTTACCACATTTTTCACATAGGTTACACTGTTTACTGTTACAACATTTTTCACATTGGTTACACTGTTCACTTTTACCACATTTTTCACATAGGTTACACTGTTCACGTTCATCACATTATTCACATAGGTTACACTGTTTACTTTCATCACTTTTTTCAATTAGGTTACACTGTTCATTTCCGTCACTTTTTTCACATAGGTTACACTGTTCACTTTTACCACATTTTTCACATAGGTTACACTGTTCACATTTACCACATTTTTCACATAGGTTACACTGTTCACTTTCATCACTTTTTTCACATAGGTTACACTGTTCACTTTTACCACATTTTTCACATAGGTTACACTGTTCACTTTTACCACATTTTCACATAGGTTACACTGTTCACTTTCATCACTTTTTTCACATAGGTTCACTTTTACCACATTATTCACATAGGTTACACTGTTCACTTTCATCACTTTTTTCACATTGGTTACACTGTTCACTTTTACCACATTTTTCACATAGGTTACACTGTTCACTTTTACCACATTTTTCACATTGGTTACACTGTTCACTTTTACCACATTATTCACATGGGTTACACTGTCCACTTTTATCACATTTTTCACATAGGTTACACTGTTTACTGTTACAACATTTTTCACATAGGTTACTCTGTTCAATTTTACCACATTTTTCACATAGGTTACACTGTTCACTTTTACCACATTTTCCACATAGGTTACACTGTTCACTTTTACCACATTTTTCACATAGGTTACACTGTTCACTTTTACCACATTTTCCACATAGGTTACACTATTCACTTTTATCACATTTTTCACATAGGTTACACTGTTCACTTTTACCACATTTTTCCACATAGGTTACACTGTTCACTTTTATCAAATTTTTCACATTGGTTACACTGTTTACTGTTACCACATTTTTCACATAGGTTACACTGTTCACTTTCATCACTTTTTTCACATAGGTTACACTGTTCACTTTTACCACATTTTCCACATAGGTTACACTGTTCACTTTTACCACATTTTTCACATAGGTTACACTGTTCACTTTCATCACTTTTTTCATATTGGTTACACTGTTCACTTTTACCACATTTTACACATAGGTTACACTATTCACTTTCATCACTTTTTTCACATAGGTTACACTGTTCACTTTTACCACATTTTTCACATTGGTTACACTGTTCACTTTCATCACTTTTTTCACATAGGTTACACTGTTCACTTTTACCACATTTTTCACATTGGTTACACTGTTCACTTTCATCACTTTTTTCACATAGGTTACACTGTTCACTTTTACCACATTTTTCACATAGGTTACACTGTTTACTTTCATCACTTTTTTCACATAGGTTACACTGTTCACTTTTACCACATTTTTCACACAGTTACACTGTTCACTTTTACCACATTTTCCACATAGGTTACACTGTTCACTTTTACCACATTTTTCACATAGGTTACACTGTTCACTTTTACCACATTTTCCACATAGGTTACACTGTTCACTTTTACCACATTTTTCACATAGGTTACACTATTCACTTTTATCACATTTTTCACATAGGTTACACTGTTCACTTTTACCACATTTTTCACATAGGTTACACTGTTCACTTTCATCACTTTTTTCACATAGGTTACACTGTTCACTTTTACCACATTTTTCACATAGGTTACACTGTTTACTTTCATAACTTTTTTCAATTAGGTTACACTGTTCATTTCCGTCACTTTTTTCACATTGGTTACACTGTTTACTTTTACCACATTATTCACATAGGTTACACTGTTCACTTTTACCACATTTTTCACATAGGTTACACTGTTCACGTTCATCACATTTTTCACATAGGTTACACTGTTCACTTTTACCACATTTTTCACATAGGTTACACTGTTCACTTTTACCACATTTTTCACATAGGTTACACTGTTCAGTTTAACCACATGTTTCACATTGGTTACACTGTTCAGTTTTACCACATTATTCACATTGGTTACACTGTTCACTTTTACCACGTTTCACATTGGTTACACTGTTCACTTTTACCACTTTTTTCACATAGGTTACACTGTTCACTTTTACCACATTTTTCACACAGTTACACTGTTCACTTTTACCACATTATTCACACTGTTCAGTTTTACCACATGTTTCACATTGGTTACACTGTTCACTTGTACCACATTTTTCACATAGGTTACACTGTTCAGTTTAACCACATGTTTCACATTGGTTACACTGTTCACTTTTACCACATTTTCACATTGGTTACACTGTTCACTTTTACCACATTTTTCACATAGGTTACACTGTTCAGTTTTACCACGTTTCACATTGGTTACACTGTTCACTTTTACCACTTTTTTCACATTGGTTACACTGTTCACTTTTACCACATTTTTCACATAGGTTACACTGTTCACGTTCATCACATTATTCACATAGGTTACACTGTTTACTTTCATCACTTTTTTCAATTAGGTTACACTGTTCATTTCCGTCACTTTTTTCACATTGGTTACACTGTTCACTTTTACCACATTTTTCACATAGGTTACACTGTTCACATTTACCACATTTTTCACATAGGTTACACTGTTCACTTTTACCACATTATTCACATAGGTTACACTGTTCACTTTTACCACATTTTTCACATGGGTTACACTGTCCACTTTTATCACATTTTTCACATAGGTTACATTTTCACATAGGTTACACTGTTCACTTTTACCACATTTTTCACATTGGTTACACTGTTCACATTTACCTCATTTTTCACATAGGTTACACTGTTCACTTTCATCACTTTTTTCACATAGGTTACACTGTTCACTTTTACCACATTTTTCACATAGGTTACACTGTTCACTTTTACCACATTTTTCACATTGGTTACACTGTTCACTTTTACCACATTTTTCACATAGGTTACTCTGTTCAATTTTACCACATTTTTCACATAGGTTACACTGTTCACTTTTACCACATTTTCCACATAGGTTACACTATTCACTTTTATCACATTTTTCACATAGGTTACACTGTTCACTTTTACCACATTTTTCACATAGGTTACACTGTTCACTTTTACCACATTATTCACATGGGTTACACTGTCCACTTTTATCACATTTTTCACATAGGTTACACTGTTCACTTTCATCACTTTTTTCACATAGGTTACACTGTTCACTTTTACCACATTTTCCACATAGGTTACACTGTTCACTTTTACCACATTTTTCACATAGGTTACACTGTTCACTTTTACCACATTTTTCACATAGGTTACACTGTTCACTTTCATCACTTTTTTCACATAGGTTACACTGTTCATTTCCGTCACTTTTTTCACATTGGTTACACTGTTTACTTTTACCACATTATTCACATAGGTTACACTGTTCACTTTTACCACATTTTTCACATAGGTTACACTGTTCACGTTCATCACATTTTTCACATAGGTTACACTGTTCACTTTTACCACATTTTTCACATAGGTTACACTGTTCACTTTTACCACATGTTTCACATTGGTTACACTGTTCAGTTTTACCACATTATTCACATTGGTTACACTGTTCAGTTTTACCACGTTTCACATTGGTTACACTGTTCACTTTTACCACATTTTTCACACAGTTACACTGTTCACTTTTACCACATTATTCACACTGTTCACTTTTACCACATTATTCACATAGGTTACACAGTTCACATTTACCACATTTTTCACATAGGTTACACTGTTCACTTTTATCACATTTTTCACATAGGTTACATTTTCACATAGGTTACACTGTTCACTTTTACCACATTTTTCACATTGGTTACACTGTTCACATTTACCTCATTTTTCACATAGGTTACACTGTTCACTTTCATCACTTTTTTCACATAGGTTACACTGTTCACTTTTACCACATTTTTCACATAGGTTACACTGTTCACTTTTACCACATTTTTCACATTGGTTACACTGTTCACTTTTACCACATTTTTCACATAGGTTACTCTGTTCAATTTTACCACATTTTTCACATAGGTTACACTGTTCACTTTTACCACATTTTCCACATAGGTTACACTATTCACTTTTATCACATTTTTCACATAGGTTACACTGTTCACTTTTACCACATTTTTCACATAGGTTACACTGTTCACTTTTACCACATTATTCACATGGGTTACACTGTCCACTTTTATCACATTTTTCACATAGGTTACACTGTTCACTTTCATCACTTTTTTCACATAGGTTACACTGTTCACTTTTACCACATTTTCCACATAGGTTACACTGTTCACTTTTACCACATTTTTCACATAGGTTACACTGTTCACTTTTACCACATTTTTCACATAGGTTACACTGTTCACTTTCATCACTTTTTTCACATAGGTTACACTGTTCATTTCCGTCACTTTTTTCACATTGGTTACACTGTTTACTTTTACCACATTATTCACATAGGTTACACTGTTCACTTTTACCACATTTTTCACATAGGTTACACTGTTCACGTTCATCACATTTTTCACATAGGTTACACTGTTCACTTTTACCACATTTTTCACATTGGTTACACTGTTTACTTTTACCACATTATTCACATAGGTTACACTGTTCACTTTTACCACATTTTTCACATAGGTTACACTGTTCACGTTCATCACATTTTTCACATTGGTTACACTGTTTACTTTTACCACATTATTCACATAGGTTACACTGTTCACTTTTACCACATTTTTCACATAGGTTACACTGTTCACGTTCATCACATTTTTCACATAGGTTACACTGTTCACTTTTACCACATTATTCACATAGGTTACACTGTTCACTTTTACCACATTTTTCACATAGGTTACACTGTTCACTTTTACCACATTTTTCACATAGGTTACACTGTTCACGTTCATCACATTTTTCACATTGGTTACACTGTTTACTTTTACCACATTATTCACATAGGTTACACTGTTCACTTTTACCACATTTTTCACATAGGTTACACTGTTCACGTTCATCACATTTTTCACATTGGTTACACTGTTTACTTTTACCACATTATTCACATAGGTTACACTGTTCACTTTTACCACATTTTTCACATAGGTTACACTGTTCACTTTTACCACATTTTTCACATAGGTTACACTGTTCACGTTCATCACATTTTTCACATTGGTTACACTGTTTACTTTTACCACATTTTTCACATAGGTTACACTGTTCACTTTTACCACATGTTTCACATTGGTTACACTGTTCAGTTTTACCACGTTTCACATTGGTTACACTGTTCACTTTTACCACTTTTTTCACATAGGTTACACTGTTCACTTTTACCACATTTTTCACACAGTTACACTGTTCACTTTTACCACATTATTCACACTGTTCACTTTTACCACATTATTCACATAGGTTACACAGTTCACATTTACCACATTTTTCACATAGGTTACACTGTTCACTTTTATCACATTTTTCACATAGGTTACACTGTTTACTGTTACAACATTTTTCACATTGGTTACACTGTTCACTTTTACCACATTTTTCACATAGGTTACACTGTTTACTGTTACAACATTTTTCACATTGGTTACACTGTTCACTTTTACCACATTTTTCACATAGGTTACACTGTTCACGTTCATCACATTATTCACATAGTTTACACACTGTTTACTTTCATCACTTTTTTCAATTAGGTTACACTGTTCATTTCCGTCACTTTTTTCACATTGGTTACACTGTTCAGTTTTACCACATGTTTCACATTGGTTACACTGTTCACTTTTACCACATTTTTCAATTAGGTTACACTGTTCATTTCCGTCACTTTTTTCACATTGGTTACACTGTTCAGTTTTACCACATTTTTCACATAGGTTACACTGTTCAGTTTAACCACATGTTTCACATTGGTTACACTGTTCACTTTTACCACATTTTCACATTGGTTACACTGTTCACTTTTACCACATTTTTCACATAGGTTACACTGTTCAGTTTTACCACGTTTCACATTGGTTACACTGTTCACTTTTACCACTTTTTTCACATAGGTTACACTGTTCACTTTTACCACATTTTTCACATTGGTTACACTGTTTACTTTTACCACATTTTTCACATAGGTTACACTGTTTACTTTTACAACATTTTTCACATAGGTTACACTGTTCAGTTTTACCACATTTTTCACATTGGTTACACTGTTCACTTTCATCACTTTTTTCACATAGGTTACACTGTTCATTTCCATCACTTTTTTCACATTGGTTACACTGTAACCTATGTGAAAAATGTTGTAAACGTAAACAGTGTAACCTATGTGAATAATGTTACTAAAGTGAACAGGTTGACCTAAGTGAATAAAGTCATGAAAGTGAACAGTGTAACCTAAGTGAAAAATGTAGTAAAAGTGAACAGTGTAACCTATGTGAAAAATGTTGTAAAAGTAAACACTGTTCACTTTTACCACATTTTTCACATAGGTTACACTGTTTACTGTTACAACATTTTTCACATAGGTTACTCTGTTCAATTTTACCACATTTTTCACATAGGTTACACTATTCACTTTTATCACATTTTTTACACAGTTACACTGTTCACTTTTACCACATTATTCACACTGTTCACTTTTACCACATTATTCACATAGGTTACACTGTTCACATTTACCACATTTTTCACATAGGTTACCTGTTTACTGTTACAACATTTTTCACATAGGTTACACTGTTTACTGTTACAACATTTTTCACATTGGTTACACTGTTCACTTTTACCACATTTTTCAATTAGGTTACACTGTTCACTGTTACAACATTTTTCACATTGGTTACACTGTTCACTTTTACCACATTTTTCACATAGGTTACACTGTTCACGTTCATCACATTATTCACATAGGTTACACTGTTTACTTTCATCACTTTTTTCAATTAGGTTACACTGTTCATTTCCGTCACTTTTTTCACATTGGTTACACTGTTCAGTTTTACCACATGTTTCACATTGGTTACACTGTTCACTTTTACCACATTTTTCACATTGGTTACACTGTTCACTTTTACAACATTTTTCACATTGGTTACACTGTTCACTTTTACCACATTTTTCACATAGGTTACACTGTTCACGTTCATCACATTATTCACATAGGTTACACTGTTTACTTTCATCACTTTTTTCAATTAGGTTACACTGTTCACTGTTACCACATTTTTCACATTGGTTACACTGTTCACATTTACCTCATTTTTCACATAGGTTACACTGTTCACTTTCATCACTTTTTTCACATAGGTTACACTGTTCACTTTTACCACATTTTTCACATAGGTTACACTGTTCACTTTTACCACATTTTTCACATTGGTTACACTGTTCACTTTTACCACATTTTTCACATAGGTTACTCTGTTCAATTTTACCACATTTTTCACATAGGTTACACTGTTCACTTTTACCACATTTTCCACATAGGTTACACTGTTCACTTTTACCACATTTTTCACATAGGTTACACTATTCACTTTTATCACATTTTTCACATTGGTTACACTGTTTACTGTTACAACATTTTTCACATAGGTTACTCTGTTCAATTTTACCACATTTTTCACATAGGTTACACTGTTCACTTTTACCACATTTTCCACATAGGTTACACTATTCACTTTTATCACATTTTTCACATAGGTTACACTGTTCACTTTTACCACATTTTTCACATAGGTTACACTATTCACTTTTATCACATTTTTCACATTGGTTACACTGTTTACTGTTACCACATTTTTCACATAGGTTACACTGTTCACTTTCATCACTTTTTTCACATAGGTTACACTGTTCACTTTTACCACATTTTCCACATAGGTTACACTGTTCACTTTTACCACATTTTTCACATAGGTTACACTGTTCACTTTTACCACATTTTTCACATAGGTTACACTGTTCACTTTCATCACTTTTTTCACATAGGTTACACTGTTCATTTCCGTCACTTTTTTCACATTGGTTACACTGTTTACTTTTACCACATTATTCACATAGGTTACACTGTTCACTTTTACCACATTTTTCACATAGGTTACACTGTTCACGTTCATCACATTTTTCACATAGGTTACACTGTTCACTTTTACCACATTTTTCACATAGGTTACACTGTTCACTTTTACCACATGTTTCACATTGGTTACACTGTTCAGTTTTACCACATTATTCACATTGGTTACACTGTTCAGTTTTACCACGTTTCACATTGGTTACACTGTTCACTTTTACCACATTTTTCACATAGGTTACACTGTTCACATTTACCACATTTTTCACATAGGTTACACTGTTCACTTTTATCACATTTTTCACATAGGTTACATTTTCACATAGGTTACACTGTTCACTTTTACCACATTTTTCACATTGGTTACACTGTTCACATTTACCACATTTTTCACATAGGTTACACTGTTCACTTTTATCACATTTTTCACATAGGTTACACTGTTCACTTTTACCACATTATTCACATAGGTTACACTGTTCACTTTTACCACATTTTTCACATTGGTTACACTGTTCACTTTTACCACATTATTCACATGGGTTACACTGTCCACTTTTATCACATTTTTCACATAGGTTACACTGTTTACTGTTACAACATTTTTCACATAGGTTACTCTGTTCAATTTTACCACATTTTTCACATAGGTTACACTGTTCACTTTTACCACATTTTCCACATAGGTTACACTGTTCACTTTTACCACATTTTTCACATAGGTTACACTGTTCACTTTTACCACATTTTCCACATAGGTTACACTGTTCACTTTTACCACATTTTTCACATAGGTTACACTATTCACTTTTATCACATTTTTCACATAGGTTACACTGTTCACTTTTACCACATTTTTCCACATAGGTTACACTGTTCACTTTTATCACATTTTTCACATTGGTTACACTGTTTACTGTTACCACATTTTTCACATAGGTTACACTGTTCACTTTCATCACTTTTTTCACATAGGTTACACTGTTCACTTTTACCACATTTTCCACATAGGTTACACTGTTCACTTTTACCACATTTTTCACATAGGTTACACTGTTCACTTTCATCACTTTTTTCATATTGGTTACACTGTTCACTTTTACCACATTTTACACATAGGTTACACTATTCACTTTCATCACTTTTTTCACATAGGTTACACTGTTCACTTTTACCACATTTTTCACATTGGTTACACTGTTCACTTTCATCACTTTTTTCACATAGGTTACACTGTTCACTTTTACCACATTTTTCACATTGGTTACACTGTTCACTTTCATCACTTTTTTCACATAGGTTACACTGTTCACTTTTACCACATTTTTCACATAGGTTACACTGTTTACTTTCATCACTTTTTTCACATAGGTTACACTGTTCACTTTTACCACATTTTTCACACAGTTACACTGTTCACTTTTACCACATTTTCCACATAGGTTACACTGTTCACTTTTACCACATTTTTCACATAGGTTACACTGTTCACTTTTACCACATTTTCCACATAGGTTACACTGTTCACTTTTACCACATTTTTCACATAGGTTACACTATTCACTTTTATCACATTTTTCACATAGGTTACACTGTTCACTTTTACCACATTTTTCACATAGGTTACACTGTTCACTTTCATCACTTTTTTCACATAGGTTACACTGTTCACTTTTACCACATTTTTCACATAGGTTACACTGTTTACTTTCATCACTTTTTTCAATTAGGTTACACTGTTCATTTCCGTCACTTTTTTCACATTGGTTACACTGTTTACTTTTACCACATTATTCACATAGGTTACACTGTTCACTTTTACCACATTTTTCACATAGGTTACACTGTTCACGTTCATCACATTTTTCACATAGGTTACACTGTTCACTTTTACCACATTTTTCACATAGGTTACACTGTTCACTTTTACCACATTTTTCACATAGGTTACACTGTTCAGTTTAACCACATGTTTCACATTGGTTACACTGTTCAGTTTTACCACATTATTCACATTGGTTACACTGTTCAGTTTTACCACGTTTCACATTGGTTACACTGTTCACTTTTACCACTTTTTTCACATAGGTTACACTGTTCACTTTTACCACATTATTCACACTGTTCAGTTTTACCACATGTTTCACATTGGTTACACTGTTCACTTGTACCACATTTTTCACATAGGTTACACTGTTCAGTTTAACCACATGTTTCACATTGGTTACACTGTTCACTTTTACCACATTTTCACATTGGTTACACTGTTCACTTTTACCACATTTTTCACATAGGTTACACTGTTCACTTTTACCCCTTTTTTCACATAGGTTACATTTTCACATAGGTTACACTGTTCACTTTTACCACATTTTTCACATTGGTTACACTGTTCACATTTACCTCATTTTTCACATAGGTTACACTGTTCACTTTCATCACTTTTTTCACATAGGTTACACTGTTCACTTTTACCACATTTTTCACATAGGTTACACTGTTCACTTTTACCACATTTTTCACATTGGTTACACTGTTCACTTTTACCACATTTTTCACATAGGTTACACTGTTCACTTTTACCACATTTTTCACATAGGTTACTCTGTTCACTTTTACCACATTTTTCACATAGGTTACACTATTCACTTTTATCACATTTTTCACATTGGTTACACTGTTTACTGTTACAACATTTTTCACATAGGTTACTCTGTTCAATTTTACCACATTTTTCACATAGGTTACACTGTTCACTTTTACCACATTTTCCACATAGGTTACACTATTCACTTTTATCACATTTTTCACATAGGTTACACTGTTCACTTTTACCACATTTTTCACATAGGTTACACTGTTCACTTTTACCACATTATTCACATGGGTTACACTGTCCACTTTTATCACATTTTTCACATAGGTTACACTGTTCACTTTCATCACTTTTTTCACATAGGTTACACTGTTCACTTTTACCACATTTTCCACATAGGTTACACTGTTCACTTTTACCACATTTTTCACATAGGTTACACTGTTCACTTTTACCACATTTTTCACATAGGTTACACTGTTCACTTTCATCACTTTTTTCACATAGGTTACACTGTTCATTTCCGTCACTTTTTTCACATTGGTTACACTGTTTACTTTTACCACATTATTCACATAGGTTACACTGTTCACTTTTACCACATTTTTCACATAGGTTACACTGTTCACGTTCATCACATTATTCACATAGTTTACACACTGTTTACTTTCATCACTTTTTTCAATTAGGTTACACTGTTCATTTCCGTCACTTTTTTCACATTGGTTACACTGTTCAGTTTTACCACATGTTTCACATTGGTTACACTGTTCACTTTTACCACATTTTTCAATTAGGTTACACTGTTCATTTCCGTCACTTTTTTCACATTGGTTACACTGTTCAGTTTTACCACATTTTTCACATAGGTTACACTGTTCAGTTTAACCACATGTTTCACATTGGTTACACTGTTCACTTTTACCACATTTTCACATTGGTTACACTGTTCACTTTTACCACATTTTTCACATAGGTTACACTGTTCAGTTTTACCACGTTTCACATTGGTTACACTGTTCACTTTTACCACATTTTTCACATTGGTTACACTGTTTACTTTTACCACATTTTTCACATAGGTTACACTGTTCAGTTTTACCACATTTTTCACATTGGTTACACTGTTCACTTTCATCACTTTTTTCACATAGGTTACACTGTTCATTTCCATCACTTTTTTCACATTGGTTACACTGTAACCTATGTGAAAAATGTTGTAAACGTAAACAGTGTAACCTATGTGAATAATGTTACTAAAGTGAACAGGTTGACCTAAGTGAATAAAGTCATGAAAGTGAACAGTGTAACCTATGTGAAAAATGTTGTAAAAGTAAACACTGTTCACTTTTACCACATTTTTCACATAGGTTACACTGTTTACTTTTACAACGTTTTTCACATAGGTTACACTGTTCACTTTTACCACATTTTTCACATAGGTTACACTATTCACTTTTATCACATTTTTCACATTGGTTACACTGTTTACTGTTACAACATTTTTCACATAGGTTACTCTGTTCAATTTTACCACATTTTTCACATAGGTTACACTATTCACTTTTATCACATTTTTTACACAGTTACACTGTTCACTTTTACCACATTATTCACACTGTTCACTTTTACCACATTTTTCACATAGGTTACCTGTTTACTGTTACAACATTTTTCACATAGGTTACACTGTTTACTGTTACAAAATTTTTCACATTGGTTACACTGTTCACTTTTACCACATTTTTCACATTGGTTACACTGTTCACTTTTACCACATTTTTCACATAGGTTACACTGTTCACGTTCATCACATTATTCACATAGGTTACACTGTTTACTTTCATCACTTTTTTCAATTAGGTTACACTGTTCACTGTTACAACATTTTTCACATTGGTTACACTGTTCACTTTTACCACATTTTTCACATAGGTTACACTGTTCACGTTCATCACATTATTCACATAGGTTACACTGTTTACTTTCATCACTTTTTTCAATTAGGTTACACTGTTCATTTCCGTCACTTTTTTCACATTGGTTACACTGTTCAGTTTTACCACATGTTTCACATTGGTTACACTGTTCACTTTTACCACATTTTTCACATTGGTTACACTGTTCACTTTTACAACATTTTTCACATTGGTTACACTGTTCACTTTTACCACATTTTTCACATAGGTTACACTGTTCACGTTCATCACATTATTCACATAGGTTACACTGTTTACTTTCATCACTTTTTTCAATTAGGTTACACTGTTCACTGTTACAACATTTTTCACATTGGTTACACTGTTCACTTTTACCACATTTTTCACATAGGTTACACTGTTCACGTTCATCACTTTTTTCAATTAGGTTACACTGTTCATTTCCGTCACTTTTTTCACATTGGTTACACTGTTCAGTTTTACCACATTTTTCACATAGGTTACACTGTTCAGTTTAACCACATGTTTCACATTGGTTACACTGTTCACTTTTACCACATTTTTCACATAGGTTACACTGTTTACTTTTACAACGTTTTTCACATAGGTTACACTGTTCAGTTTTACCACATTTTTCACATTGGTTACACTGTTCACATTTACCTCATTTTTCACATAGGTTACACTGTTCACTTTCATCACTTTTTTCACATAGGTTACACTGTTCACTTTTACCACATTTTTCACATTGGTTACACTGTTCACTTTTACCACATTTTCCACATAGGTTACACTGTTCACTTTTACCACATTTTTCACATAGGTTACACTATTCACTTTTATCACATTTTTCACATTGGTTACACTGTTTACTGTTACAACATTTTTCACATAGGTTACTCTGTTCAATTTTACCACATTTTTCACATAGGTTACACTGTTCACTTTTACCACATTTTCCACATAGGTTACACTATTCACTTTTATCACATTTTTCACATAGGTTACACTGTTCACTTTTACCACATTTTTCACATAGGTTACACTATTCACTTTTATCACATTTTTCACATTGGTTACACTGTTTACTGTTACCACATTTTTCACATAGGTTACACTGTTCACTTTCATCACTTTTTTCACATAGGTTACACTGTTCACTTTTACCACATTTTCCACATAGGTTACACTGTTCACTTTTACCACATTTTTCACATAGGTTACACTGTTCACTTTTACCACATTTTTCACATAGGTTACACTGTTCACTTTCATCACTTTTTTCACATAGGTTACACTGTTCATTTCCGTCACTTTTTTCACATTGGTTACACTGTTCACTTTTACCACATTTTTCACATAGGTTACACTGTTCACGTTCATCACATTTTTCACATAGGTTACACTGTTCACTTTTACCACATTTTTCACATAGGTTACACTGTTCACTTTTACCACATGTTTCACATTGGTTACACTGTTCAGTTTTACCACATTATTCACATTGGTTACACTGTTCAGTTTTACCACGTTTCACATTGGTTACACTGTTCACTTTTACCACTTTTTTCACATAGGTTACACTGTTCACTTTTACCACATTTTTCACACAGTTACACTGTTCACTTTTACCACATTATTCACACTGTTCACTTTTACCACATTATTCACATAGGTTACACAGTTCACATTTACCACATTTTTCACATAGGTTACACTGTTCACTTTTATCACATTTTTCACATAGGTTACACTGTTTACTGTTACAACATTTTTCACATTGGTTACACTGTTCACTTTTACCACATTTTTCACATAGGTTACACTGTTTACTGTTACAACATTTTTCACATTGGTTACACTGTTCACTTTTACCACATTTTTCACATAGGTTACACTGTTCACGTTCATCACATTATTCACATAGTTTACACACTGTTTACTTTCATCACTTTTTTCAATTAGGTTACACTGTTCATTTCCGTCACTTTTTTCACATTGGTTACACTGTTCAGTTTTACCACATGTTTCACATTGGTTACACTGTTCACTTTTACCACATTTTTCACATAGGTTACACTGTTCAGTTTAACCACATGTTTCACATTGGTTACACTGTTCACTTTTACCACATTTTCACATTGGTTACACTGTTCACTTTTACAACATTTTTCACATAGGTTACACTGTTTACTGTTACAACATTTTTCACATTGGTTACACTGTTCACTTTTACCACATTTTTCACATAGGTTACACTGTTCACGTTCATCACATTATTCACATAGGTTACACTGTTTACTTTTACCACATTTTTCAATTAGGTTACACTGTTCATTTCCGTCACTTTTTTCACATTGGTTACACTGTTCAGTTTTACCACATTTTTCACATAGGTTACACTGTTCAGTTTAACCACATGTTTCACATTGGTTACACTGTTCACTTTTACCACATTTTCACATTGGTTACACTGTTCACTTTTACCACATTTTTCACATAGGTTACACTGTTCAGTTTTACCACGTTTCACATTGGTTACACTGTTCACTTTTACCACTTTTTTCACATAGGTTACCTGTTTACTGTTACAACATTTTTCACATAGGTTACACTGTTCACGTTCATCACATTATTCACATAGGTTACACTGTTTACTTTCATCACTTTTTTCAATTAGGTTACACTGTTCACTGTTACAACATTTTTCACATTGGTTACACTGTTCACTTTTACCACATTTTTCACATAGGTTACACTGTTCACGTTCATCACATTATTCACATAGGTTACACTGTTTACTTTCATCACTTTTTTCAATTAGGTTACACTGTTCATTTCCGTCACTTTTTTCACATTGGTTACACTGTTCAGTTTTACCACATGTTTCACATTGGTTACACTGTTCACTTTTACCACATTTTTCACATAGGTTACACTGTTCACGTTCATCACATTATTCACATAGGTTACACTGTTTACTTTCATCACTTTTTTCAATTAGGTTACACTGTTCACTGTTACAACATTTTTCACATTGGTTACACTGTTCACTTTTACCACATTTTTCACATAGGTTACACTGTTCACGTTCATCACATTATTCACATAGGTTACACTGTTTACTTTCATCACTTTTTTCAATTAGGTTACACTGTTCATTTCCGTCACTTTTTTCACATTGGTTACACTGTTCACTTTCGTCACTTTTTTCACATTGGTTACACTGTTTAGTTTTACCACATTTTTCACACTGGTTACACTGATGAAAGTGAACAGTGTAACCAATGTGAAAAATGTGGTAAAAGTGAACAGTGTAACCAGTGTGAAAAAAGTGATGAAAGGGAACACTTTTTTCCCAATATGAAAAAAGTGACGAAAATGAACAGTGTAACCTATGTGATGAACGTGAACAGTGTAACCTATGTGAAAAATGTGGTAAAAGTGAACAGTGTAACCTATGTGAAAAATGTGGAAAAAGTGAACAGGTTGACCTAAGTGAATAAAGTCATGAAAGTGAACAGTGTAACCAATGTGAAAAATGTGGTAAAAGTAAACAGTGTAACCAACAGTGATGGGAATAACAGCGTTACAGATAAACAGCGTTACTAACGGAATTATTTTTTTCAGTAACGAGTAATCAAACAAATTACTGTCTCTCTCGTTACAACGCCGTTATCGTTACTGAGGGGAAAAAATGCGGCGTTATTCACTTTACTATAATTGAGCTCACTGAAGCGCTTTTCATCCGAACAGGCTCTCTGTCAGTCGGACCTGCAACGTGTGTGTGTGTGTGTGTGTGCGCGCACCAGCCATGCGTGTTGGGGATGGGTGCGGTGGTACACATAACTGATGATGATTGGTGGGTGGGAGACAAGGTTGAAGTTGATAGGTTGAGTTCACACCTATTTTTTTCACGGTCTATGGTAGGGCTGTCAAAATTGCTCAAAAATGACGTTCGAATATTCGAACTCTCTAAAAAAAGCACGAATATTCGAACTATTCGAACATCTGGTTGCGCATTTTATCAATGACGCGCATTACGTCAATAACAGGACAAATGAATACAAAGAGACATAACTACTTATATAGGTAGTCTATTTAAGTTTAAACATATTTGACAACGTATTACCTACACAAAAACAAGTAAATCAACTAATGGCTAAAGACCGCAGGCCTCATCTCTCTCGCCCTCACCCTCTCTGCGCATAACGGTTTAAATGATCACGCACACATTTTGAGGCTGATCAAGAGTTTTGTGCAAGCAATTTAAGGTCGCGACTCTTGTCCCAAATATAGCAGGCTTCATTCAGTGATTGAAAGCCTGCCCCATCCATGACAGCCTGCCCCATCCATGACACTGATCGCTCTCATGTCCTTACAAATTAACTAAATTAATTTCTCCGTTATGGCCTCTTGTCGTGTTGCAGACAGAGAGCTTGTGGCGGCGATGCAAAGTAAGGCTGGTCCAGTTTGCACATACAAATTAGTTGCTTATATTTACAAAACGAGCCTACAAAAGCATAAAAAAGCCCGTTTAATAAAGAAAAGTTCACGAAACTAAGTGAAAACTCACTAAAGTGTTTAGTGAAATTAGGAAACATTTAGATATCATAAATTGAGTTGTATAAGTTAACGTTACATTTCTACATACATTTTGTCCTCATGTCACAAGTTATATCAAGGTTTATTTTGATCTGTTTTACATGATTCTTCTGTAGTGTGGTTTTCGGTGAATTGTGCTAAAATGAATATCGTCACCTGTGTACATCATAGACCGTAAAAAAATATGGACGACGCGACTTCATTGACTTCCGCTGACCAAAGTTGAAGCTTTCATAGGCCCGCTCACGGCGCTGACATCTTGGGACCGAGTCTGCGCAGTAGAGAACAGGAAGTAGAGGCGCGATTATCAAAAGCCCGCCCACACTCTCGCAGCTGCAGAACAATTCATTATGTTGGTGTGAAACAGTTATGGAAGTGTAGAAATTAAAGCTAAAGCTCCAATCTCCTCCCAAAAATCCAGAAAAAAGTCCGTTAGTGCCTCAGTGACAAGTTCATTCAGAGAAGCCGTCAATCTCAGCTGTCAATCATGACGTCACACCCCTCGTTTTTATAGCATCAAATAACTCACTAAAACTAAACTTATTTAAAAAACGAACACTTGAAATGAAATTATTGTAATAAAAACTGTAATAAAAAAAAAAAATGACAGAAACCATCTTTAGGAAACAATTATTTGAAGTGTAATTACATTGTTTAGTGTGTCTCGCGCCCATTCTAATACATGGAGAGGCGGGGTTTAGGAGCTATACTGGGACCGGCCACCGGGGGGCGATCGAGGCGCGAAAGCTTCAATTTCTGACTGAAGCACTACAGGCTTGGTGTACATTAGCCCACTTCTTCTCGACGCTTTTCCTGATAGTTTATAGAACAATTACTCCGAGTCGCCATCTGTCGTTTCAAAGAAAAGCACAACGGCGAGCGCGTCAAATATAAACACCTCGTCCGTTTGGGGAGGAGCGCGCGCAGTCAGCGGGGGCTCGCGCTCTGGAGACGGGCCAAAGTACACAAGGCTTCAGGCGCGCTAGCACGCCCACTCGCAAAGCAGACAGCCACGCCTCTACTACCGCGGGCGTTTTTTCCCCCACATTTTTTTTATTTATTCGAATATTAATTTTCAACTTCGAAATTCGTTTTTTAAAAACTATTCGAATATATATTCGAATTTAGAATATTCGTTGACAGCCCTAGTCTATGGTTCACACACACACGCACATTCAGTGATGGTCCAAAGACTTGAAAGGTAGCTTTCGCAAATTGGAAGTATAAGCGCTTTTTCCTCGTTGAGGTGAAAGGTAAGAATTAGTGCTGTCAAACGATTAAAATATTTAATCGCGATTAATCCCATTAATGCCATAGTTAACTCACAATTAATCACAATTAATCGCACATTTTTATTTATTCTAAATGTCCCTTGATTTCTTTTTGTCCCATTATTTTTTTCTTATTTTAATGCTCTTATCAACATAGAAAAGTGGATCGGCTTGCTTTGTTCAAATGTTTGTTTTATTGAAAACAACATTGGCATACTGTAGTGTTCGATTTCACACCAACATTCTCACTTGAAGCAGTCATTCACACTTGGAGCAAATAATCGCTCACACAATGTAACACTGTCCATCAATAAAAGGGTGAAAAAAAATACTTTGTTGCACAAACAGCCCCTTCAACAGCCCTTTCTAAGGGATCAAAACAGGGTGATACAAAATAAAATTACAAAGTGCACATGCAAGGTAAACTAGGACTCCGCCTATAGTGCAGTTAAACCAGGGGTCGCCAACTAGCGGACTCCGGTCCAAATCCGGACCGCGAAGCCTTTTGACGTAGGCTAATGAAACAGTTAACATTGCAATGCTCACTGTTGCGTTCAGACCCAGACGCGCGGTCAAGCATGCAGGCACACCGGACGCGAATGACGCGACATGCACGCCGCTTAATTCGCGCCGCAGAATGTCTATTTGCGTCTTTGCATTGACTTAAATCACTCGCGCAAAACGCTTCATTCGCGTCCGGTGTGAATGCACCATCAGAGCAGAAAGCAGCGCTCAAGACAAGCACTTTTAGATGAAGACCCCTGAGTTAAACCATGGCATAATACGTTTCTCATTTCGGCGTCTCACGCTTGCCATCCACGTCTACTCTTTTAATGGCCCAAACAAGTGTGGGCAGCCGCAGCGTGCCTGATTCCGGTCTAGCTACATCCGGAGTGGTGTTGTAGTTTTTCTAACGTTACTAGTTGCTGCAACAGCATGTGAAAAAACTACAAAGTTTGTTAGACCAAAAAGAACGTTAATCTCGCGATAAAAAAATTGACGCCGTTAAAATAGGTTTGCGTTAACGTCGTTAATAACGCGTTTAACTGACAGCACTAGTAAGAATATTTATGTAACGTGCAACTTATGCCCAGGAAGAAAGAGTCTCTCCACGCCGGTGGCAAGTGATTCTGAAGCGCCTCACATCATCATATGTCACAAAATTAGAGGCTAAAAACCCAGGTGATAACATGAGCTCCACTACCAAAGGAAAGTATAGTACTGATAATATTTACACTATAGTAGGCCTTCTGATAATATTTACAATAATGCATTGAATTTGATAGGTGTCTCTCACATTGTCCCACAGCAACATTACAATAGTGCACATTAATGTACAATGTTTTATAATAATAATTTATTCTATTTAGTGTCCAATTCATTCTTTAACATATCTAATATTGGGGGCAAGTTATTTGACATATTTGAACATTTGGAAAAGAAAAAAAAAGTAACGCAGTAATTACTTTCCCTGGTAATTAGTTACTTTTATAATGATGTTACTCAGTTACTAACTCAGTTACTATTTGTAAGAAGTAACTAGTAACTATAACTAATTACTTTTTTAAAGTAACGTGCCCAACACTGGTAACCAATGTGAAAAAAGTGATAAAAAGTGAACCGTGTAACCTAAGTGAATAATGTGGTAAAAGTGAACCGTGTAACCTAAGTGAATAATGTGGTGAAAGTGAACAGTTTAACATCAGTGAAAAATGTGGTAAAAGTGAACAGTGTAACCTAAGTGACAAATGTGGTGAAAGTGGACAGTTTAACATCAGTGAATAATGTGGTAAAAGTGAAAATGTGGTAAAAGTGAACAGTGTAACATAAGTGACAAATGTGGTTTGCTGGCCAATTAAGAACAGGTGCTTAAACCAGGTACTGGTTGCTTTGGCACTGTGTGCAGGTGCCAAGTCCTGTTGGAAAAGGAAATCTGCATCTCCATAAAGTTGGTCAGCAGCAGGAAGCATTAAGTGCTCTAAAGCTTCCTGGTATACGGCTGCGTTGACCTTGGACCTCAGAAAACACAGTGGACCAACACCAGCAGATGACATGGCACCCCAAACCATCACTGACTGTGGAAACTTTACACTGGACCTCAAGCAGCGTGGATTGAGTGCCTCTCCTCTCTTCCTCCAGACTCTGGGACCCTGATTTCAAAAGGAAATGCAATATTGACTTTCTTCAGAGAACATAACTTTGGACCACTCAGAGGCAGTCCAGTCCTTTTTGTTTTTAGCCCAGGCGAGACGCTTCTGATGCTGTCTGTTGTTCAAGAGTGCGACAGCTGAAACCCATGTCTTGCATACGTCTGTGTGTAGTGGTTCTTGAAGCACTGACTCCAGCTGCAGTCCACTCTTTGTGAATCTCCCCCACATTTTTGAATGGGTTTTGTTTCACAATCCTCTCCAGGGTGCGGTTATCCCTATTGCTTGTACACTTTTTTCTTCCTTCTCTTCGCCTGTCTATTAATGTGCTTGGACACAGAGCTCTGTGAACAGCCAGCCTCTTTTGCAATGACCTTTTGTGTCTTGCCCTCCTTGTGCAAGGGGTCAATGGTCGTCGTTTCGACAACTGTCAAGTCAGCAGTCTTCCCCATGATTGTGTAACCTACAGAACTAGACTGAGAGACCATTTAAAGGCCTTTACAGGTGTTTTGAGTTAATCAGCTGATTAGAGTGTGGCACCAGGTGTCTTCAATATTGAACCTTCACACAATATTTAATTTTCTGAGATACTGAATTTGGGATTTTCCTTAATTGATCATCTGGATCCACCCAGTGACTGCTGTGAAGAGAACAGCTGACAACTAGGGAAAGACCTAGTGACCGCTTGGAAAGACAGCTGGCAGGAGGGAAAGACCCCACCGGGCCTGCCTCAGGCTAGCTCCCTGTTGCAGGAGGGACCTGGCACTACTAGTGTACAAGTCCCACCCATCTCTGGCTACGAAAAGTACAAAGAAGAAAATACCCCCAGAGTCAGCGAGAGCGGGGGAGGATGATGACTCACTAACAGACTACACGGCTACTGACCCAGGAACAACACAGACGACGAGAATGATGATCAACAACATACCTGAGATGTCAACATATACTCCAGGACTTACGCTCCAGAGTTGCAGATGTGGCTGGACTAAAGTAACATCCTATGCAGGTCTGAGAAGACACCAAGGCTTGAAGAAGTGCTTGGTGGTTGAGCAACAGGGAACTCGCATTGACCACTACTTCTTACGAAGCAGGTCAAGTAAGTCAAGTGAAGTTCAGCAGCAGGACCACAACCAAAGTCTGCAGAACATCAATCCCCCTGTTCGAGAGGAAGAGGATGAGCCAAGCATAGCAGTGCCTCATAAGCCCAACCTGCCACAGCCTGCAACCGAGAACAAGATCCAAGGGCGAAAACCACAAGTTAAGTGGCCAAAATCCTGTGAGAAAAAGGAGTGGGAGACGATTGACGCAGACATCAGCAAACTGCTGGGACAACTGAAAGGAACTGCAGTAAAGAAGTTGGAGAGAGTGGGAGACCTGATTTACAGCTATGGCGCAGAGCACTTTGGTATGGCAGAAAAGAGGAAGAAAACATCATGCTCCCCGAAGAAGTCCAGGAGGCAGCAGGAAGTCAAACGGTTAGTGAAGGAAAGAAGGCAGCTGAAAAAACAGTGGAGAAAAGCTCCAGAGGAGGAGAAGGAGGGAATTAACCTTCTGCAGGCACAAATTAAGAACCGACTGTCAACCTTGAGGAGAGCAGAGAATCTGAGAAAGAAGCGTAAAATGAGGGAGAAAACAAGATCCAACTTCTTCAAAGACCCCTTCAAGTTTGCAAAAAGCGTTTTCACAAAGGACAAAAGTGGCAGACTTGTAATATCAAAGAAAGATCTTGAAGCGTACCTCCAGAAAAACCACACTGACAGCCAGCTGTGCGGACCGACAACTCTTCCACCCGATATGCCACCGATACAGTCCCCGGAACATCAGTTGGACACCAGCCTCCCCCAAGTGGAGCGAAGTGGAGAGGAGTGTACGACGGGCAAGAGCTGCATCCTCTCCTGGGCCCAATGGAGTCCCATACCGACTATATAAGAACACACCAGAGGTATTACGCTTTCTATGGATGCTGATGAGGGTGGTGTGGCAGAAGCAAGCAATTCCAACTGCATGGCAGAGGGCAGGAGGCATCCTAATCCCCAAGGAGAAGGACTCTGTGGACATCAGCCAGTTTCGCCAAATCAGCCTCCTGAACGTAGAAGGTAAAATCTTTTTCAGTATAGTGGCCCACAGGCTGGCGGTCTACCTGGAAAAGAACCACTACATTGATACCTCGGTGCAGAAAGCAGGGATTCCAGGCTTCTCTGGGTGTTTGGAACACACCAGCATGATTTGGAATCAAATCCAAGCCGTCAAAAAGAATGGAAGAGATCTCCATATAGTGTTCCTGGACCTCGCAAATGCCTTTGGGTCAGTTCCACACAATCTCCTCTGGATGGCTTTTGACTATTTCAGCGTCCCAGAACCAATCACCTGCCTCGTCAAATCCTATTTTCAAGACCTACAGCTATGCCTGACAACTGACGGGTATACCACAGCGTGGCAACGACTAGAAATAGGAATAATGGCAGGATGTACCATCTCACCTCTAGCTTTCACAATGGCTATGGAGGTCATCATCCGGGCCTCTCGATGGGTAGTGGGAGGGCAGAGGCTCAAACCTGGTCTTCATCTTCCTCCCATCAGGGCCTTCATGGATGATATGACCATCCTCACCACAACCAAAGCGTGTGCCAGGCGGCTGCTGAACAAGCTGCAAGAGAACATCCAGTGGGCCCGGATGGAAATAAAGCCGAGCAAGTCCAGGAGCATTTCAGTCGTCAAAGGGAAGCTGACGGAACAACGATTCTACGTGGGTGGGGAGTCTATACCAACAGTGTCAGAGAAGCCAGTCAAGAGTCTTGGACGTTGGTACCATGCCACTCTCAAGGACAAAGAGCAAGTAGACCAGCTCAGGCAGGACACCATATGTGGCCTTGAGAGTATCCATAAGACCATGCTCCCTGGCAGGCTGAAGCTGTGGTGCCTTCAGTTTGGGCTATTACCCAGGCTGATGTGGCCTCTTACCATCTATGAGGTCCCAAACTCAAAGGTAGAGAAACTGGAGAGGTTGGTCAGCTCATTTGCCAGGAAGTGGTTGGGACTCCCCAAATGTTTTAGCAGCATTGGACTGTACGGGAGAGGCATTCTGGAGCTTCCTGTTTCCAGCCTTACAGAGGAGTTTAAGTGCTCTAAAGTTAGACTGGAAATGACACTAACAGAGTCCCGTGACCCATGCGTTGCCCAAGTAGCTCCTACCCTGGAGACCGGAAGGAAATGGACCCCAGCTGAAGCTACACAGCAGGCAAAGTCAGACCTCAGACACAGAGACATCATCGGCCTTGTACAGCAGGGGAGAGGAGGTCTCGGCCTTGGGGAGAGCAGACCATCATGGCATAGGGCAGCCCCAGCTCAGCGCCGACAGCTGGTCGTCGAGGAGGTGCGTCAGCACGAGCGGGCAACAAGGTATGCAAAGGCTGTCTCACAAGCCAAGCAAGGACAGTGGGTGAGATGGGAGGGAGTTGAGAGGAGAAAGTTTTCTTGGAGGGAGCTGATGGGCATGGAAGCATTTCACATCAGCTTCATTTTACGTGCCACGTATGACGTCCTACCTTCCCCCTCTAACCTCAACCAATGGTACGGAGAAGACCCCACGTGCCCCCTCTGTCCATCTCCCGCAAACCTTAAACACATTCTGGTTGGCTGCAAGACAAGTCTGTCACAAGGCCGTTACACCTGGCGGCACAACCACGTCCTGAAGAGCCTAGCAGCTGCTTTGGATACCAGGCGGGTAAAGATCAATGCCTTGCCTTCTCCATCCTATTTCCGCAAGGACGTTTGTCCGAGAAGGTGCAAAGCCAATCAAAGTCGATACAACATCGGACAGTGGCCAGCTCAGTGGGGCTCGCGACTGGAAGTTGGCTGCAGATCTGAACCAAAGGCTCTGCTTTCCTTCTGAGATAGCCACAACAAATCTCAGACCAGACCTTGTGCTCTGGTCCTCCTCACTACACACCGTATACATCATAGAGCTTACTGTTCCCTGGGAGGCTGCTGTGGAGGAGGCATTTGAACGCAAGAGCCTTAAGTACGCGGAGCTGGCAGCTGATGCTGAACAACGCGGATGGAAAGCCAAGGTTTGTCCAGTGGAAGTCGGCTGCAGAGGCTTCATTGGCAAGTCAACCATCAGGCTGCTCAAGGATTTGGGAATCCAAGGCCAAACCCTACGCCAAACCATCAAAGCCCTCTCAGGTGCAGCAGAAGCAGCAAGTCGATGGCTGTGGATAAAGAGGCGAGACACTACCTGGACTGCCACCAACACCTGCAGCAAGTAAGGGTTGAAAGCAGAGGGGGGCACACCTGGGACGCCAGATGTTGCCGATGAGCCCTCTGGAGGTGTCGTGGGCCTATCATCGAAACACCAGTGAAAGAGGGTGCCCACCTGATGACCCCAATGATGCTGGCAACCCCCCCGTCCACTCAATTAGACCTGCCACCGGAACAGCGTCAAAACCATCCCTATAGATTGGCACCACTGATATCTCAGGATTGTTGTTTAAACGGGATTGTTTCACCTAGTCCTAAAAACATAATCAGTTATAATCATCAAAATAAAAAAAATAAACATTTGAAATATATCAGTCTGTGTGTAATGAATGAATATAATATACAAGTTTCACTTTTTGAGTGGAATTAGTGAAATAAATCCACTTTTTGATGATATTCTAATTATATGACCAGCACCTGTATATGTGGAAAAACTGTTATTTTCAACCTTCATTTCGTCTGAAAATATGTTTTTAAGCATGGTCAGTAAACAACCTTTTATGATTGGCCAATATCAATGCATAGGATTCTGTCCTGTCAACTGTATTGCATGCGAGTAAGTGTTTTGAAAACATTACCCAATATAAAACCATAATTTACAGACGAAGCATTGAAATTATTCACTTACGGGTTGTGATGCAGCTTTTGTCAGATCCAATACAATTCTTTGCCAACTCTCCATTACACTGTGCCTACAAAATAAATGCTCTCAACAAACATAACCATCCGACGCGATCCAGGACGTCATTAAAATAAATCATTCATTTGTTTCCGAGGCTGGGCTCTTCTGAAGCCTGTACAGAGATGCAAACCAGCTGTTTAAAATGCACAATCAAAGCGAACGTTCTTTCACTCTTCCTTGTTGTCGGCAGATGTCAGAAACTGAAGACACACATCTGTATACTGTATCAGTGTAGACAGCGTCATGATAATGGCTTGTTTGCTTTTGACACAACACTCATTCAGTGTAGGCAAATGTCAACCATTAAGCCGCATGTGGGTGGGGCCTATGGTGTGATGAGGTGTAACTATTGGTTGATGTCTTGCTCTGGAGGCGGGCATATGCAAATGTATGATGTCAAAGATCCTACAACATCAAAACAAGCTGTTTTTGGAGCTTGATTAAATAAATTCTTTATAAACAAAGACGAGGATGTTTTAAGTTATGAAACTTACAAGAGTCTTTGTACCATTAAAACTTCCTGTGTGTCAAAATATCAAGGAAAATTGTTTTCATTTAAATATGATTTTTCATGTCATGACCCCTTTAAACCAAACCAAAAACTGACTAGCCTAAAATGAGTGAGACAAACAGTCTGAACATTTAATTTTATTTAACAGTTTTCTTCAAAATTACAAAAGTAGTTATTTTATTTGAACAAAATGTGTGTATATATATATATATATATATATATATATATATATATATATATATATATATATATGCAGAAACATTAGTTTAGTGTCATAGAAAAACATGTGCAGAAAACAAAATAAACTAAAAAGTGTCAAAGCAATGTGATATTCTATGATATTTATGAACACAAAAACATGTTTATTTTGATGCAAAGCTTTAGTCATTTTTTTTTTTTAGAACAATAAACCTGAGCACAGTCAATACGTCATATTAATTTCTACCAGCAGGACGATTGATGCATTTGTATGACTTCTGCATAAGATGATTGGTTCCGTGTGAAAACCGTGTCTGCTACGTTTGTGATAATTTAGGGAGTGTATTAGGAAGACGACGAGCCTGAGTTTATGTGAATTTCTTGATGAAGCGCAGCTTGAGGTAAGCGATGACCAGGAAAATGAAGGTCATGATTCCCAGAGCCAAGTGATTCTGCCATAAACCCCAGGCTGAATAATCGATGCCTTGATCCTTCAGGAAAGCCTCGCCTAAGGTACAACTGCAGTGAGAAACAACAAGAAAAACATGTACTGAGTGCTGTAGGATCAAAAGTTTTCTACATAGAAATATGCTGTTGAATCGGTTTGTTGAAAATTAGCCCTTTATACAATGCAGATTGTTTTAAAGCAGCTTCACAGTAATAAACTGGAAAATCGATTCTGTTGAGCAGATGCAAAAAGGCAAGAGTGTCATTATTCAGCGTTGATTGAAATGAGGTGTAGCGGCTGGACACACAATTAGGGATGCACAATCTCGGTCTCATATATTCATTTTTAATATTATCGTAATCGGCCCAATTAGAAAATGAGGCTGATATGTATGTAAAAGCCAATAAATAATGTATAATATAATAATGTTCACCATGATGGCTTTGAATTGCTTGAAATATGATTGGAAACACTTCAAAAAAGTAATACATAAAATCATAATGAGAACACCATCATTGTGTGTTTGGGACATGGCTTTAATGATGACTTTTGTTTTTGTAATCAGGCTCACAAAAATGATATTAAAATTTGGATTTAGATTTATCGGCCAATATATCGGTTATTATCGGTTTACCTGCAAAATTTTCATATAGGTGCATCCCTACACACAATTATTCATTGTACTGTATTTAATGAATAGTCCAACAGACCCCTCACCCAACAACAAAACTAGGCGTCTCAGTGACCATCAGTTTGTTATTAACACATTAATGGCAAAAGTGTAATTACACTGTATTCAGCATAAACTGGGCTACCATAATATATAAGCAACATGTATGTACATGCTTGTATTTTTTAGAGAAAAATGTTTATGCATGATTTAACTAACTAACTAACTAACTAACAAAACAAAAAAAAAAGTGTTTTAAAAGGAAGGCCTCAAAACACACAATAGATGTGTTCACAAGACTTTTGACTAATGGGTGCTAATGCAGTTTTTGCTTCAAACTGATGTGAGAGTCATTGAGCCTACTCATTCACATAAAACAATACACTGATTTAAAATTTGTAAGACAGTTTTTCTTCACAAAGCCAGTATGCGAGGAGGCGTGATATCGAATGAATAATAATTGAGATAACACCTAAGATAACAAAAGACCGCATAATGACCTGCATAATGAGCTGCATAATGAATGAGAATGCTCTTCTTATTATCTAGTAAATGCATATTGATTTAAGAATATTTAAATATTTAGACTAGAAACAAGACAAAAATGACATAGAAGAGCATTTTTCTAAATTTTATTGTACTTTTTTTATGTTTTTAAAAGTAGTCTCATGCAAAAAAAAAATTTTAAATTAATAATTAAAATTAAGATACAATTTATACAAAACGAAATTCACTTTAAAGAAATTCACAAAACTCCAGAATCATTTCTTACACACTTTGATATTCAATAAAAAAAATACCATAAGGCTATAATATTTAAACATCAATATGAAGCAAAAAACGTTTGACTGGTACTATATTTATAGCATATGAGCAGACATTTGCGAATAAAAGCTTTATTGATGTGACACTAGGCTCTTTTACAATAAACACGTTATAATCTGTCCAAAACAGGCCAAATAAATCTGTCTAAACAGTCTTGCGTGTATGACATTTAATGTTGCAACAGGATTCATATTTAAACGGCCTTTTCGCATTTAATATTCACAGATGCTAACAGAATAAACTGACCTTACAATCCGCCCTGAATCCATTGCTCTTAGAAATGAACAGCTTTTCATGAGGAGAATTATTGCTCAACACACATCATAAATGAGTCGTCGCAGAGCGTCAGGCGAAACACACGCACACACACTTGTGTCATAAATGAGTCGAATTATGCAGCTCATTATGCAGGTCATTATGCGGTCTTTTGTTATCTTAAGTGTTATCTTAATCTGATCGATGTAGCTGAAGTAACGTTACAGCGCTTCACTAGATGTGTTTGTATGAGTTGATGTGGGGATCATCAGTATTTGAATCTCAATAGAGCGCGCGATCCGTGGGCGTGGCCGCATTAGCGGATAATGAAGAGGGTCGTGAATGACTTACATCTCTCTCTTTTCACACAGATTACATAAACACAGAATATTTGTTTTTGATTTGGTTTACAGTGTTTAAAACCTGACATTTCAGCGTTTCTTTAGACATATGTCTCATGTTTGTGAGACAAGTATTCACTAAGCTAGAATTCCTTTTCTGAAGACTATCTGAATGAACATCTTTGAGAGAGAGGCTGAAGATTGCGCATCATGTTTGTTTTCTTTATTTTGCAAAAAGCAAAACATTTTGTTTTTATTGTGACTACATAAAAAAAATAGAAACTTAACAGATTATAATGATGTATAACACTTGCCTGAATGACAAAAACGAGTTATTTGAGTCTCTTGGGCACTGATAAGAAAAAAAAGAGCGCGACCGCCGACTCGAGGGTTAAAATAGCAATTTTCTCTCCATTTACAAATAGTTGGAAACATTTGGGATATTGTAAGTACTCAACTGAACAAAATATATAAAACTGGCCTAGTGGTTTTTGGATATTTTACTGCAAAAATGTTACATATTGCAGCTTTAACTGACTTTCATTCACTTTCACTTTCCTTTTTACCCATGTGTTTACCCAGGGAAAGAGTGTGTGTGTGTGTTTAGATTAGTTATGTGGTCACAATTTAGTTAAATAAAACTTTCGATTTTCGATTCTGTGATCACTGCTTGCACTCATTCTTCTCTCGGGTCATTTTGACCTGAAACTCATTAAAAAAAATTAGGTAAAAAAAATGTGTTCATCGGAGTGGTCCAAGACCTTAGGACTTTTGTCGCACTTGAACCATGAATACACACAATCGTTTTTTAACTGGATTTGAGGAGTTTAACAAAAATAAATGGTTTTATTTTTTTTTTAAGTAACAAATCCTTCCCTCATGGGTCAATTTGACCCCCTTAGGAATGAATGGAAAGCTTCAGTACACACAGAAAAACCTAAAAAATGCTCTAAATTTGAACTAAAAACGCTTAAAATTGACCAAAAAATATTTTGTAAAGTCTACATGTGTCTCTGAATGCATACTGAAGAGAAGCTGACCGTTAATTCTCTTAACTAATCCAAATATTTATAATTAATTATAACGAGTTATATGAATTAATTACTCATATTTCCTTTTGAGCTAATTTGCTACGTGGGTCAATGACTGTTGATGTTGCAAAAGTCTAAAAGTCCTATTTTTTATAGGATCTCACATAAAAAAATAACGCTGGATCGAAACACCAAGAGGTGCATACAGACATATCGGATAAAAATGATCCGGCTCAATTTAGCACATAAGACGCGCATTAACTACGATGGAAACACATTTACCGAATAAACCCCTCGCAACTGACTTTTCCTCAGCAGAGGCTGTGATTGGATAACTGGCCTAACCAGCGGACCAATGGCGTCGCAGCATCTCAAATGTTGGTTTGGTGAGTGTGTGTGTCTGTGCGTATTCCACCAAAACCATGAGTATGTGTGTGTGTGTGTGTGTGTGTGTGTGTGTGTGTGTGTGTGTGTGTGTGTGTGTGTGTGTGTGTGTGTGTGTGTGTGTTTCACCTAACGCTCTGAGACGACACTCATTTATGATGTATGTGTGTGTGAGAGAGCGTCAGGTATGAGGCGCCACGTAGGATTTAAATCAAACTTCGCTTATCAATACATACATAACACACGTGCATAAACACCTATAAATTACTCGCATATACATGTATACTATTGGATGTTCAAAATACATATATGAAATACACGTGCACACTAATATGAAATCCACACCAATACATATTATGTTAGTAATGAATGCATACACACTCGTGAATAACTTGCATATACATATAAACTTGACGCACGCATAGACCTATAAATACTCGCATATACATATACACTCACTGCACGCAGACACACCTATACACACTCGCACATACATATACACTCACTGCACGCAGACACACCTACACACTCGCACATACATATAAACTCGATGCGCGCATACACATCCATAAAACACTCGCGCACACATACAAAATAAAACGTGGATGCATGCTTTAGTTGTGTATATGTATATGCGAGTGATTTCATATGTGGATATGCGTGAACTTTTCAGTGCAAACGGAAGGCATTTCAGTTTAAAAGGAAGTCATTAATGGGGTCTTCTTCATGCAGATCGACATGAATTTCAGGAGACCTTAATAGCTGTTACGAAGTGTTTTATTTGCTTGTTCAAGGTGCAATGAAGACGATATCAGGCCTCTTAAGTTTTGAACTGAGTTCAGAGTGAGATTTAAGGCCTGTTCACACCGGGACGATTTTCGCGCGCGTTTATCGCCGACGTTTAACGCCTCGTGACTAAACAATGGGCGCCAATGTGAGTGTTCACACTGACGCGTAAAACGCCAGGCGTAAAAGCGTCATTTTAAAAAAAACGCCTCGGGTTCGTTTTTTTATTTTGACGCGGCGCGTTAAAAACTGTCCGACCAATGAGATCAGCGCTTTTGTTCACGTGCCTGGAGCTGCTGAAGTGACAGTAAAACACGACTTGGTGGCGCTCAAGCACAAAATCGCTCTTGCCGAGCACACATTGATACGACGAAGAAGTAGTAAGTAGACAAAGAAGAAGATGGGCTGCTAATGCTGCTTGCCAGTTAGCAAAAAGTGTGTGAATGCTTTTGCCATAGACATAATATATCTGTGGTTTTGGCAAGCACGTAAATACTGTCTCTCTTCTCCTTCTGTGTGACAAGCGAGTGTCAGAGGCTTAAAGTGCCGCAGCACCATCTTGTGTATCGGGAGCGCATCTACTGAATGTGCACGTTCACTCGGCGCATCGCCAGTGGAAATCGCTTGGGTGTGAACACTCAAGACGCGCCGAAAAACGGCACGAAAAACGCTGGCGATAAGCGCGTGCGATATTCGTCCCGGTGTGTACAGGCCTTTAGGCGACGGCAGCAGGGGTTTGGGTGGGGACGAGGTTCTGATCTGAAAAATGACACTAATTTGTATAAATAAATAAATAAATAAATAAATAATGATATTTTTTTTTATTTAATTTAACATTTCTGTGTGTGTGTGTGTGTGTGTGTGTGTGTGTGTGTGTGTGTGTGTGTGTGTGTGTGTGTGTGTGTGTGTGTGTGTGTGTGTGTGTATAGTATAGTATTAATTCTTGCATTTCTCTATTTCCAAGAAATATGTCAGGGAAGAGGCAAATTAATAATCCATAATAATTTGGAATATTTCTTTTCAGAATTTACTGTGTTGTAAATATAATTTATTCTGAAGCAATAGTCTCACCAGTGTTCAATCAGCTTTGAGATATTTAAATCTGCATATCTTTGATATTTTTACCTTTTATGAAGTGCATTTTCCCATAATTTTATATAGCCTATGATTCAGCTTTCATTTTTATATTCTTAAATTTGATCTATAAAGAAGACACTGTAGGGCTGTTGCCAATCAAATTAAATCATTAACACTGAAAAATGTTATGAGATTGTTTTAAATATTTTTGAATATACAATTAAGAATATTTTTGAATATACAATTAAGAAATGTTGGAAAGAAAACACTAAACTAAACCACCAGTAGGTGGCAGAATGTAAACGTTGTTGTTGCGGGAATATCTAAATCTTACCCGGATACAGCAATGCTATTTTCTGATTGGCTGTTCGGTAGCTGTATTTTTTATTTGATTGGCTGGTGCGTGGCAGGGACTTCTGAACTCTATGTGGAACTCACTTGATTCCTCTAATAGCAGCGCAATTTGGTGGGCATTATCCTGGAAATTTCTCTGCGTGAGAAATACAAGGTGTGGCGTGTGAGCAGGTTGAAATGCGTGTGTGAGACTTGAGAGCCCTGCGATATACGGCAGATGATGTTGGCCTGTTATTGATGCTTTGTACAGCAGGCGCCGATGGCCGAAACAAAGTGCGCAATTCAGTTTCTGATTCTGACTGCAGTTGAGCAGAAGGCGACACATTCGATTCAACTGAATTAGCAATTGATAATAATAGTGGGCGAAGCAAGCACATTACGCAAAATGCCAATTGCTTCAGTTGTAGCACGATCCCTCTCCATGATTGCAAAGTTGCAAATGCGGTAAATAGGCAGGTTACAAATGACTTCCTTTTACACTGAAATGCCTTCCGTTTGCACTGAAAAGTTCACGCACATCTACATATGAAATCACTCGCATATACATATACACAACTAAAGCATGCATCCACGTTTTATTCTGTATGTGTGCGCGAGTGTTTTATGGATGTGTATGCGCGCATCGAGTTTATATGTATGTGCGAGTGTGTATAGGTGTATATGCATGGAAGTTTATATGTATGTGCGAGTGTGTATAGGTGTGTCTGCGTGCAGTGAGTGTATATGTATGTGTGAGTGTTTATAGGTGTATATGCATGGAAGTTTATATGTATGTGCGAGTGTGTAGGTGTGTCTGCGTGCAGTGAGTGTATATGTATGTGCGAGTGTGTATAGGTGTGTCTGCGTGCAGTGAGTGTATATGTATATGCGAGTATTTATAGGTCTATGCGTGCGTCAAGTTTATATGTATATGCAAGTTATTCACGAGTGTGTATGCATTCATTACTAACATAATATGTATTGGTGTGGATTTCATATTAGTGTGCACGTGTATTTCATATATGTATTTTGAACATCCAATAGTATACATGTATATGCGAGTAATTTATAGGTGTTTATGCACGTGTGTTATGTATGTATTGATAAGCGAAGTTTGATTTAAATCCTACGTGGCACCTCATAGTCAGGTGAAACAAATACACACACCATACATCATAAATGAGTCGTCGCAGAGCGTCAGGCGAAACACACGCACACACACACACACACACACACATCATAAATGAGTCGTCGCAGAGCGTCAGGCGAAACACACGCGCACACACACACACATCATAAATGAGTCGTCGCAGAGCGTCAGGCGAAACACACACGCGCACACACACACACACACATCATAAATGAGTCGTCGCAGAGCATCAGGTGAAACACACACACACACACACACACATCATAAATGAGTCGTGGCAGAGAGTCAGGTGAAACACACACACACACACACACACACACATACATACATAATAAATGAGTGTCATCTCAGAGCGTCAGGTGAAACACACACACACACACACACACACACACATAATAAATGAGTGTCATCTCAGAGTGTCAGGCAAAACACACACACACACACATCATAAATGAGTCGTCGCAGAGTGTCAGGCGAAACACACACACACACACACACACATAATAAATGAGTGTCATCTCAGAGTGTCAGGCGAAACACACACAACACACACACACACACACACACACATCATAAAAGAGTGTCATCTCAGAGCGTCAGGTAAAACACACGCGCACACACACACACACACACACACACACATAATAAATGAGTGTCATCTCAGAACGTCAGGTGAAACACACACACACACACACATCATAAATGTGTTTCGCCTGACACTCTGCGACGACTCATTTATGATGTGTGTGTGTGTGTGTTTCGCCTGACACTCTGCGACGACTCACACACACACATAATAAATGAGTGTCATCTCAGAGTGTCAGGCGAAACACACAACACACACACACACACACACACATCATAAAAGAGTGTCATCTCAGAGCGTCAGGCGAAACACGTGCGCGCACACACACACACACACACACATAATAAATGAGTCTCATCTCAGAACGTCAGGTGAAACACACACACATCATAAATGAGTCGTCGCAGAGTGTCAGGCGAAACACACACACACACACACACACACACACACACATAATAAATGAGTGTCATCTCAGAGTGTCAGGCGAAACACACACAACACACACACACACACACACACACATACACACCATAAAAGAGTGTCATCTCAGAGCGTCACGTGAAACACACACAACACACACACACACACACACACAAATACACACACACACACATCATAAAAGAGTGTCATCTCAGAGTGTCAGGCGAAACACACACACACACACACATCATAAATGAGTGTCATCTCAGAGCGTCACGTGAAACACGTGTGTGTGTGTGTGTGTGTGTGTGTGTGTTTCACATGACGCTCTGAGATGACACTCATTCATGATGTATGCGTGTGTGTGTGTTTCGCCTGACGCTCTGAGACGACACTCATTTATGATGTGTGTGTGTGTGTGTGTGTGTGTGTGTGTTTCGCCTGACGCTCTGAGACGACACTCATTTATGATGTGTGTGTGTGTGTGTGTGTGTGTGTGTGTGTGTGTGTGTTTCGCCTGACGCTCTGAGACGACACTCATTTATGATGTGTGTGTGTGTGTGTGTGTGTGTGTGTGTGTGTGTGTGTGTGTGTGTGTGTGTGTGTGTGTGTTCGCCTGACGCTCTGAGACGACTCATTTATGATGGAGGGGAAAGAGCCCGATTGAGTAACTTCCATTTTTATTACTGATATTTTGCGGCAGTTTCCCAGGAAGTGACGGTTTTGTTCTCTTGAACACATGGGATGTAAACGCTGCTATATTTCACAAATGTTTTATGCAATATTCCACGTTAAATTCCCAACTCTGGATGGAAACACAGCCACTGATCAGCATGTCATGCAGCTTCATACTCACACTTTCCCTTCCACGCCGCTTACGTTCCTGGTGTCACAGAAACTGAGGCCGGTGAACTCGTTGATTTCCAGAGCCTGAAAGAATCATCAAACACATATAAACATTGTTTTTTTTTTGTTCTGCATTCAACAAACCAAATGTTCAAATGTAAATATAAGTGATTATAGCATGTACCCTCAAAACAAAATCACTTTTTTCACCTACTTGACAAGGCAACATTTCTCATGTTCATTTAGTTCACCTTCATCTACTACAATAACTACAACCTTTAATAGAAACTGGATGAGTAATGTTGATGACAAACTCTAAGGGTTGGCTTGACAAAGCCTTGTCAGAAAATTTAAAATAGTAATATCTTCAGACTCAATAAAAGTCAATAAAAGCCGATAGTCAATAAAATGTTACTAACATGTTCTAGCACATTGCTAACATGTTTTAGCAAGATTTAACACGTTGCAGGAATGTTTCTAGCGTGAATTAGCACATTGTTAACATGTTGGGGAAAGTTACTTTTAAAAGTAATGTGTTACAATATATAAAAAAGTAACTAATTACGGTACTTGGTTACTTTTTATGGAAAGTAATGCATTACGTTACTTTTGCTTTATTTTTCTCATCTTGGTTGGCCTTTGTTTTTTAATAACACTTTTTTTTTTCTTGTGTTACTTAGTAAAGAAAAGTAAGTTGAATACTCTGTTGTACATTTAAAAGTAAAGCATTACCTAAGTAGCTACTTGAAAAAAGTAATCTGGTTATGTAACATGATGTTACTTAATAATGTGTTACCTAACACAACCCCAAACATGATTTTGCATGATTTAACAACGCTGACATATTTTAACATGGCTATTTCACTTACATTTGACATTGCTAGCATGATTCTGCATGTTGCTAAACATTTTCTAGCATGATTTAACATTTTGCTATAAATATTCAGCACCTTTCTAGCAAGACTTAACATGTTTGCTAGCATGTTTTAGCATGTTGGCTAACATAATTTAATATGGTGTATCATGTTTCTAACATGATTAGCACATTGTTAGCATGTTTAAACACATTGCTAACAATATTTAGCCTGTTGCTAGTATGAATTAACCTTGCTAGATTTTTCTGCATGTTGCTAGATAGATAGATGGTGGATGCAGGTTAAACAATAATCTGGTATAGGAAAACATTTGGTCTCAGAAGCGTAAATAGTACATCAGTTTGTTAGCTTTGTCAAGTCAACATAACATACTTAACACAATTTTTTTTATATACTTACAAAATACTTTTGAATTTTGAAAATGACTGCAAAGTGTCAGAGAAACCGTATCAGCAGAAAATCAACCAGCACTAAATGGTGACGGCAGGTCAGAACAGGGACACTTTATCACAACAGCTCTGATTGGACACTCACAGCGAGACCATAGCGAGGAATACTGAAGTACTTCAGCCAGTTCAACCAATCAGCCACGCTGGGGAGATTCACCAGCAGCCCAGAGAAGATCTACACACATAGGGAGAAATAACAAACAATGTTAAACTAAACACTAATATGTTTTATAGTAACATTAAGTGCATTTTATGAACTGGATCATATATTACATATATTAGAGATGCATTAATACTAAAATACAGATTATTCAGGATGTTATCTACTGATACCGATTATTTAGGATATTATCTGATGATACCAATTATTCAGGATATTATCTGCTCATACCGATCATTCAGTATATTATCTGCCGATACCGATAGCAGATTATTCAGAATATCATCTGCCGATACCGGTAGCAGATTATTCAGAATATCATCTGCCGATACCGGTAGCAGATTATTCAGGATATCATCTGCCGATACCGATAGAAGATTATTCAGAATATCATCTGCCAATACTGATAGAAGATTCTTCAGAATATCATCTGCCAATACCGATTATTCAGAATATCATCTGCCAATACCGATAGCAGATTATTCAGGATATTATCTGCCGATACCGATAGAAGATTATTCAGAATATCATCTGCCAATACTGATAGAAGATTCTTCAGAATATCATCTGCCAATACCGATTATTCAGAATATCATCTGCCAATACCGATAGCAGATTATTCAGGATATTATCTGCTGATACCGATAGAAGATTATTCAGAATATCATCTGCCAATACTGATAGCAGATTATTCAGAATATCACCTGCCAATACTGATAGCAGATTATTCAGAATATCACCTGCCAAAACTGATAGCAGATTATTCAGAATATCACCTGCCAAAACTGATAGCAGATTATTCAGAATATCATCTGCCAAATACTGATAGCAGATTATTCAGAATATCATCTGCCAATACCGATTATTCAGAATATCATCTGCCAATACCGATAGCAGATTATTCAGGATATCATCTGCCAATACCGATTATTCAGAATATCATCTGCCAATACCGATAGCAGATTATTCAGGATATTATCTGCTGATACCGATAGAAGATTATTCAGAATATCATCTGCCAATACTGATAGCAGATTATTCAGAATATCATCTGCCGATACCGGTAGCAGATTATTCAGAATATCATCTGCCAATACCGATAGCAGATTATTCAGGATATCATCTGCCAATACCGATTATTCAGAATATCATCTGCCTATACCGATAGCAGATTATTCAGGATATTATCTGCTGATACCGATAGAAGATTATTCAGAATATCATCTGCCAATATTGATAGCAGATTATTCAGAATATCATCTGCCAATACCGATAGCAGATTATTCAGGATATTATCTGCTGATACCGATAGAAGATTATTCAGAATATCATCTGCCAATACTGATAGCAGATTAGGGCTGCACGATATGAGGAAAAGCTGCGATGTGCGATAACATTGTTTAATATTGCGATGACGATATGACTTGCGATAAATATTCAAATGTGAATATAGCTATAGCCTATTGTTCCCATGTCTTAGAGCTTTAATAGGTCGTGTTCAGTGTTGGCAGTAACGGAATACATGTATTCAAACAGCATTTCATATTAAAGAAAAAAAGAGAATGGAGAACGAAATATAACACGGCAGTGCAACTGTGCATTGGCTCGGTGGCGGATACGCACGCACGCCTAGGCCAATATATATTTTTAGCCTATATTATATATAAAAATTCGTTATATATTCGTTAAATATATTATTCGTTTATATTTTTTATTTTCAAAATGTAGGCTATTTAATTGAGATTGAGGTGTGTATATATAGGCTATATATCTCAATTAAATAGCCTACATTTTGAAAATAAAAAATATAAGGCTCAAACATGCGTGTTTATTTTAGTAGGCCTACTTCCGTCAGTGAAACAACATAGCCTGCCTACTACAGCCTGTAAAACATTTAAATAAATATCTGTAAATAATCTAAATATAAATAATATAAGTTAAATATTAGTTAAAGAAAAAAATCGTTTATATTTCCCCACAGACATGCGTCATATGCCTTTGCGCTGAAAGGGATGACACGAGCAGGAAAGAAGCATCGTTTTCTAATATCTTCATGTTTTCTTCTGATGTTCCAAAACTGATAGGCTACTTGTAGTAAAATGTGAAGAACGAAATTATCTTCCACAGGTTCAAAGAACGTAGGCTTTGTTTGATTATGCGCTGTGAGAGAAAGCGAAACTAAAAATCTCCGGCGTGTATGAAATGCGCTATACACAAAATCTCACAAAACCAAGTCTAATAGCAGCACAAACTGTGTTAAATAAAGTAAAGTTTGAAGTAAAATGTATCTGTCCTACCTTTTACCACAGTAAATGATGCGAATATAGCCTACTCCTAAATAAATCAAACAAGGAAGAAATGTTTAATCCCCTGTCAGAGACGTAAATGAGGATTTGGGAAAATAAATAAGAGATTCCATGTCCAGTAGAATAAAATGGAGTAAGCCTATTGTTAAATTCGGGGAAAATCGTGTGACCAGATAGCAAAACGCAAGCAAACTTAAATTTGGCTCACCACATAAAGCCTCGATCGGCATGAATCCATATGTTTCCATGGCTGTGATGTAACATTTAACTGCGAACCTATTATTTATTTTGTAAATAAAACTTTGTGCTTCACTCGTGTCATAATATTCACGTAAAACAGCTTCACATACAAAAAAAAAAAAAGTATTTTGGCCGACCACCGCAGGTGCTCCTGCTTAGTTGACGTGCAACGGCTCTTGGGCTAGTAAATCAGCGCATAATGTTCTCCTATGCGCTGATTTACTAGCCCAAGAGCCGTTGGCCCCGTTTGACGTTAGATAAATATTTTATAATATATGTTTAGTAAGCAGGATTTGATGGCCGCATTCCTACACTTATAAAATGCAATTCAATGTGGAAGTAGCCTAATCCAAGTATTCATAATACGTTACTCAGATTGGCGCATGTAATAAACTGTATTCCCTTATTCATCGTGTCAGGCTGTCTGTTGCGATGTGTTCATCGCGCGAGTTCATATCGCGATGACGATGAAAATTCGATGTATCGTTCAGCCCTATAGCAGATTATTCAGAATATCATCTGCCGATACCGGTAGCAGATTATTCAGAATATCATCTGCCGATACCGATAGAAGATTATTCAGAATATCATCTGCCAAATACAGATAGCAGATTATTCAGGATATCATCTGCCGATACCAATAGAAGATTATTCAGAATATCATCTGCCAAATACCGATAGCAGATTATTCAGGATATCATCTGCCGATACCAATAGAAGATTATTCATAATATCATCTGCCAAATACTGATAGCAGATTATTCAGAATATCATCTGCCAATACCGATAGCAGATTATTCAGGATATTATCTACTGATCCCGATAGAAGATTATTCAGAATATCATCTGCCAATACCGATAGCAGATTATTCAGAATATCATCTGCCAATACCGATAGCAGATTATTCAGGATATCATCTGCCAATACCGATTATTCAGAATATCATCTGCCAATACCGATAGCAGATTATTCAGAATATCATCTGCCAATACTGATAGCAGATTATTCAGAATATCATCTGCCGATACCGATAGAAGATTATTCAGAATATCATCTGCCAAATACTGATAGCAGATTATTCAGAATATCATCTGCCAATACCAATAGCAGATTATTCAGAATATCATCTGCCAAATACTGATAGCAGATTATTCAGAATATCATCTGCCGATACCGATAGAAGATTATTCAGAATATCATCTGCCAAATACAGATAGCAGATTATTCAGGATATCATCTGCCGATACCAATAGAAGATTATTCAGAATATCATCTGCCAAATACCGATAGCAGATTATTCAGGATATCATCTGCCAATACCAATAGAAGATTATTCATAATATCATCTGCCAAATACTGATAGCAGATTATTCAGAATATCATCTGCCAATACCGATAGCAGATTATTCAGGATATTATCTACTGATCCCGATAGAAGATTATTCAGAATATCATCTGCCAATACCGATAGCAGATTATTCAGAATATCATCTGCCAATACCGATAGCAGATTATTCAGGATATCATCTGCCAAATACTGATAGCAGATTATTCAGAATATCATCTGCCGATACCGATAGAAGATTATTCAGAATATCATCTGCCAAATACAGATAGCAGATTATTCAGGATATCATCTGCCGATACCAATAGAAGATTATTCAGAATATCATCTGCCAAATACCGATAGCAGATTATTCAGGATATCATCTGCCGATACCAATAGAAGATTATTCATAATATCATCTGCCAAATACTGATAGCAGATTATTCAGAATATCATCTGCCAATACCGATAGCAGATTATTCAGGATATTATCTACTGATCCCGATAGAAGATTATTCAGAATATCATCTGCCAATACCGATAGCAGATTATTCAGAATATCATCTGCCAATACCGATAGCAGATTATTCAGGATATCATCTGCCAATACCGATTATTCAGAATATCATCTGCCAATACCGATAGCAGATTATTCAGAATATCATCTGCCAATACTGATAGCAGATTATTCAGAATATCATCTGCCGATACCGATAGAAGATTATTCAGAATATCATCTGCCAAATACTGATAGCAGATTATTCAGAATATCATCTGCCAATACCAATAGCAGATTATTCAGAATATCATCTGCCAATACTGATAGTAGATTATTCAGAATATCATCTGCCGATACCGATAGAAGATTATTCAGAATATCATCTGCCAATACTGATAGCAGATTATTCAGAATATCATCTGCCAAATACTGATAGCAGATTATTCAGAATATCATCTGCCAAATACTGATAGCAGATTATTCAGAATATCATCTGCCGATACCGATAGCAGATTATTCAGAATATATCTGCCAAATACTGATAGCAGATTATTCAGAATATCATCTGCCAATACCGATAGCAGATTATTCAGGATATTATCTACTGATCCCGATAGAAGATTATTCAGAATATCATCTGCCAATACCGATAGCAGATTATTCAGAATATCATCTGCCAATACCGATAGCAGATTATTCAGGATATCATCTGCCAATACCGATTATTCAGAATATCATCTGCCAATACCGATAGCAGATTATTCAGAATATCATCTGCCAATACCGATAGCAGATTATTCAGAATATCATCTGCCAATACCGATAGCAGATTATTCAGGATATCATCTGCCAATACCGATTATTCAGAATATCATCTGCCAATACTGATAGCAGATTATTCAGAATATCATCTGCCGATACCGATAGAAGATTATTCAGAATATCATCTGCCAAATACTGATAGCAGATTATTCAGAATATCATCTGCCAATACCAATAGCAGATTATTCAGAATATCATCTGCCAATACTGATAGCAGATTATTCAGAATATCATCTGCCGATACCGATAGAAGATTATTCAGAATATCATCTGCCAATACTGATAGCAGATTATTCAGAATATCATCTGCTGATACCAATAGAAGATTATTCAGAATATCATCTGCCAAATACTGATAGCAGATTATTCAGAATATCATCTGCTGATACCAATAGAAGATTATTCAGAATATCATCTGCCAAATACTGATAGCAGATTATTCAGAATATCATCTGCCAATACTGATAGCAGATTATTCAGAATATCATCTGCCAATACCAATAGAAGTTTATTCAGAATATCATCTGCCAAATACTGATAGCAGATTATTCAGAATATCATCTGCCAATACTGATAGCAGATTATTCAGGATATTATCTGCCGATACCGATAGAAGATTATTCAGAATATCATCTGCCAAATACCGATAGCAGATTATTCAGAATATCATCTGCCGATACCGGTAGCAGATTATTCAGGATATTATCTGCCTATACCGATAGAAGATTATTCAGAATATCATCTGCTAATACCGATAGCAGATTATTCAGGATATTATCTGCCGATACCGATAGAAGATTATTCAGAATATCATCTGCCAAATACCGATAGCAGATTATTCAGAATATCATCTGCCAATACTGATAGCAGATTATTCAGGATATTATCTGCCGATACCGATAGAAGATTATTCAGAATATCATCTGCCAATACCGATAGCAGATTATTCAGAATATCACCTGCCAAATACCGATAGCAGATTATTCAGAATATCATCTGCCGATACCGGTAGCAGATTGTTCAGAATGATATTATCTGCCGATAGCCTATTATTCTGAATATTATCTGCCAATATGATAGTTAAACATTTTTAAAGCATATTGCATAGTTGTGCTTTGAGTTAGTTGTTTTATTTATGATGCGCTTGAAAGTGCGTGTTTCTTTACCATCATGAACACAAAGCTGATGGTCAAGAAGATGTTTGCGATGGCCACCACCGTCTGATCAGCAGAGATAGCCAGAGTCAGGGCCGTCGCCGTGTATGACACCATAATAATGGAGAACATGAAGATGAAGAACGCCTCCGGCGTCGCTTTCAGCCCTGGACAGCCAATCAAAACAAAGCATGAGACGAGACGTCACTCACATCAGTCACACCAGTAGATCAGGAATCATATGACTGACCGATCATCCAGTACGCCACGCAGCTGAAGATGATGGCAGGGATGGTGCGCAGAGTGAGGATGTCAGACAGCAGCTTACACAGGAAGTACACAGACACTCTGTAGTAGCCACTGATGTACTCGTGCCTGAGGAGACGCCAAACACCACAACATCATGACATATAATCGCTCAAATATTTCTATTAGTCATCATAGTAACTGTACATAAAAAAAATCACATGAACCAAAATATGACCTTTCATGTAGTGTGTAATAAAGCGGTAAAAGTTATGCAAAAGTCAGGGTGTATAGACACAGGATCTTTGAACAAACTGTTTTCAGAGTTTTTTTTTTTTTACATTGGATGCATGTAAACCTGTTGTAGGAGACTCCAAAACAACATTAGGAGCCTTTAAAATAGCATAATAAGGGCGTGTGTGCGTGTGTGAATGTATGCGTGTGTGTGTATGTGTGTGTGTGTGTGTGTGTGTACTTACACAAACAGTTTCCTCTCTGAGATGAATAGTTCAGCTGAGGAAACTGAACTAAAGCACTGATTAGTGGTGATGAAGAACAGGGCGCCGATCCTGAAACACACACACACACACAATTATAACTGAAATGATTCAAACACAAACACTGATGGACTGGAGGAGTTTCGTACCGGTTCTGAATCCCACTTGAGTCCTCCTTCAACCCGAAAAATATCGCTCCAACAATCAGAGCCAAGAAAAGAATGACGCCGATCTGGAGGAACAATCCTCACATTAATATAGAAACATACAGTAAAACTTCATCTTTCTTTCTTCACGTTCTCAAACAAGGAAGGATCGTGAAATAATTTGCACATTCAATGACAAAATAAAAGTGCATTAAATCACTGCAATACTTTCAATGTTGCTTAAATTTATATCACCAGCAAAATCATTTCAAATTCACATTAATTTACATCATATGAAAGCGCATTTCTGCCACATAAGGATATTTTTTTTTGTAAATCATAATTCATAAAAAGTCACAATTATGACAATTTATAATTATGAGATGAATATTCGAAACAATGACTTAAGTTATAAATGACATTAAAAAGTCAAAATGATGACATACCAAGTCTAAATTACGCAATAAAATTAGAAATCGACTTATAAAGTTATAATTATGACATAAAAAGTTGAAATTATGACAGTCATAATTATGACTTAAAAAGTTATAATTTACATTATAAGTCGATTTTTTTTTTTTTTCATAATTTAGACTTGGTATGTCATAATTTTGACTTTTTAATGTAAATTATAACTTTTAAGTCATAATTTTGAATATTCATCTCATAATTATGACTGTCATAATTATAACTCAACTTATAAAGTTATAAGAAATCGACTTCTAAAGTTATAATTATGACATCAAATTTGAAATTATGACATTATAACTCATAATTATTAAATTAATATTAAAATTATGACTTAAAAAGTTATAATTTACTTAATTTAAACTTATGTCATAATTATACCTGTCAATTTAAAACGTGTAATTTCGACATTATAACATACTAAGTTAAAATTACAAAATAAAATTTGAAATTGTTTAAAATGTAAAATTATAATATGAAATGAATATTCGAAATTATGACTTGAAAAGTTATAATTGACATTAAAAAGTCAAAATTATGACATACCAAGACTAAATTATTAGGGCTGTCAAAAGTCAATCGCGATTAATCGCATCCAAAATAAAAGTTTGTGTTTACATAATATATGTGTGTGTACTCTGTTAATTATTATTTATATATAAATACACACACATTCATGTATATATTTAAGAAATATTTGCATGTATATACTGTTTATACATTTATATAATCTCTAATATATATAAATATTTTATATATAAAAATAATATTTTTTTCTTAAATATATACATGCTTGTGTGTGCATTTATTTATAAATAATAATTAACAGAGTACACACACATATATTATGTAAACACAAACTTTTATTTTGGATGCGATTAATCGCGATTAATCTTTTGACAGCCCTATAAATTATGAAATAAAATTGTATAAACTTATAATTATGAAATAAAATTCCGAAATAAATTTTGAAATTAACAAATTCTAAATATGAAATTTCGACTTATGTTCAACTTAATATGTCATAATCTTGACTTTGTCTTGTAATTATGAATTAGTACGTCACAATTTCAACTTTTTATATAATAATAATAATGACTTTTTATGTCATTACTAAGATTTTCAAAGCATGATCTGTTTTGTTATGTGTTTCCCCCACACTGGGGCTGTGAGTGGATGAAAAGCTGATAATGACTAAATGAAACTGACGGACCTGAGCGAAGGAGGTCTGCGGGTTGAGCATGAGGTTCCGGAAGGTTCTCTTGAGGACCCAGTTGAACTGGTGGCAGAAGGACGTGTTGTAGGTGATGGTCCTGGACTTGACCCGAGTGCTGTACTCCTGACCCTGGACGATCCGCTCCAGCTCGCCTCTGGTCTGCTTGTAGCAGGAGCTGTTCCTGTATTCCTCCACTAACCGCTCCTCGATGCCCTTCAGAGACGAGCTCAGCTGATCCTGGTCCAGCTCTGACATTCACACACACATCAATCAATCACAACAACACAAAACACAGCAAAACACATTCACACTCATCTCAGTCACTGAAACATTATACATTATAAAGGTTATGAAGTACTACAATTACTAAAACTGAAATAAAAATAAATTAAAGCTAAATAGAAACACTTAAAAAAAAACTAATACAAATTAGAAAAGCATATAAGAAAAGTTTACTAAAACTAAAATTATAAAAACAAAAAAACACTTTTCTCATGATATTTATGAGTGATATATATAATATAATAGTACATATTGATTCAAATAAATGAGTTAAAAATAGCTAAACGTTTTTTATATTATATATATATTTTATATTTAATAATAATTTTATTCGCTATATAAATGTCCATGACTTTCACAATTTCCATAACTTTTCCATTTTTAAATGTCATGATATGTATGAATGATAAATATTCTACAGTAGTAAATATAAAATCTAATTAATTAGATATAGAAAATATATATAAATGTTTTCTATATAATGTAAAAATGTCCATGACTGAAGATTTTCAGAATTTCCATGATTTTTTCAATTTATTTTAAAATGTCATGATATTTAGGAACAATAAATCTCATATAGTGGTAAATATTCATTCAAATTAATTAGATAAAAATATCCAAATATTTTGTACTGTATATAATGTAAAAATCTCCATGATTTTAAGATTTTCCTGAATTTCCATGACTTTTCAATTTTAAAATTTCATAATATTTACTACTATAAAATATTAATATATCATTCATAAATATCAATTCAAATTAATTTGCTAAATTAGCTTTTCTATATAATATAAAAATGTCCATGATTTTTCAATTTATTTTAAAATGTCATGATATTTATGAATGATACATATTTTATAGTGGTAAATATTAATTCAAATTAATTAGTTAAATATATCCAAATAGTTTCTACTGTATATAATGTTCAAACTCCAGGATTTTTCAATTCATTTTAAAATTTCATTACATTTATGAATGATAAATATTCTATAGTGGTAAATATTAAATCTAATGAATTATATATATATATATATATATATATATGTTTTCTATATAAATGTCCATGACTTAAGATTTTCAGAATTTCTATGATTTTAAGATTTATTTTAAAATGTCATAATATTAACTATTAATATTATATAGTAGTATATAATATTAATATATCATTCATAAATATCAATTCAAATTAATTCGCTAAAAAAAAGCTAAATGTTTTCTATATAATATAAAAATATCCATGACTTTTCAATTTTAAAATTTCATGATATTTATGAATGATAAATATTCTATAGTAATAAATATGAAGTCTAATTAATTAGATATAAAAAAAATATTAATATTTTCTATATAAATGTCCCTGACTTAAGATTTTCTGAATTTCCATGATTTTTCTATTTATTTTAAAATTTCATGAAATTTATGAATGATAAATATTCTATAGAACTAAATATTAAATAAAATTAATTTGTAAAAATAGCTGATTGTTTTCTATATAACATAATATGCCCATGACATAAGATTTTCTGAATTTTCATAACTTCTGAATTTGAAGAATGAGATATATATATATGTAACTAAATAAGTGTGCGGTTCTTGACTAAAATAAGCAGCACAGTGACCTTTATACAGCGAGACACACAGAAGGGGAGTGTGTGTGTGTGTGTGTGTGTGTGTGTGTGTGTGTGTGTGTGTGTGTGTGTGTGTGTGTGTGTGTGTGTGTGTGTGTGTGTGTCGTACCCTCACTGTTGTCTAACTTGTTGAGAGCGACAGCGGTGGAGTCTCCATTGATGACATCCAGGAAGAAATCAGCAGGATTGTTATGAGGTTCACAGGTGTATCCTGACACACAAACACAAGACGTGAGGGTGTGTTCATGAGTGTGTGTGTGTGTGTGTGTGTGTGTGTGTGTGTTTTCATACCGATATCACTGAAGTACTGCAGGGCGTCCTGAGCCGGGCCGTGGTACACCATCTTCCCCCCCACCAGCAGCGTCAGGCTGTCGAACAGACGGTAGATGGAGTAGCGCGGCTGATGGATGGACAGGATGATGGTGCGGCCGCTGCTCGCCATCCTGAACACACACACACGGGACGATTAAAACACAGTCTAGAGTGTAGTTCATCCCAAAACACACACACACACACACACACACACACACTATGAATGAGCCATTGAATCTTTGACTCAACTGATTTGTTCAAACTCTGAATCATTCTAGAATGAGGCAGTTGTTTATGATTGAGCCATTGAATCTTTGACTCAAATGATTTGTTCAAACTCTGAATCTTTCTAGAATGAGGCAGTTGTTTACGATTGAGCCATTGAATCTTTGACTCAACTGATTTGTTCAAACTCTGAATCTTTCTAGAATGAGGCAGTTGTTTACGATTGAGCCATTGAATCTTTGACTCAACTGATTTGTTCAAACACTGAATCATTCTTGAATGAGGCAGCTATTTACGATTGAGCCATTGAATCTTTGACACAACTGATTTGTTCAAATGTTCTAGAATGAGGCAGTTGTTTATGAATGAGTCATTGAATCTTTGACTCAACTGATTCATTAAAACGCTGAATCATCCTAGAATGAGGCAGTTGTTTATGATTGAGCCATTGAATCTTTGACTCAACTGATTCGATCAAACACTGAATCATTCTAGAATGAGGCAGTTGTTTATGATTGAGCCATTGAATCTTTGACTCAACTGATTCGTTCAAACTCTGAATCATTCTAGAATGAGGCAGTTGTTTATGATTGAGCCATTGAATCTTTGACTCAACTGATTCGTTCAAACTCTGAATCATTCTAGAATGAGGCAGTTGTTTATGATTGAGCCATTGAATCTTTGACTCAACTGATTCGTTCAAACACTGAATCATTCTAGAATGAGGCAGTTGTTTATGATTGAGCCATTGAATCTTTGACTCAACTGATTTGTTCAAACACTGAATCATTCTAGAATGAGGCAGCTATTTACGATTGAGCCATTGAATCTTTGACACAACTGATTCGTTCAAATGTTCTAGAATGAGGCAGTTGTTTATGAATGAGTCATTGAATCTTTGACTCAACTGATTCATTAAAACGCTGAATCATCCTAGAATGAGGCAGTTGTTTATGATTGAGCCATTGAATCTTTGACTCAACTGATTCGTTCAAACACTGAATCATTCTAGAATGAGGCAGCTATTTACGATTGAGCCATTGAATCTTTGACACAACTGATTCGTTCAAATGTTCTAGAATGAGGCAGTTGTTTATGATTGAGCTATTGAATCTTTGACTCAACCGATTCGTTCAAACGCTGAATCATTCTAGAATGAGTCATTGAATCTTTGACTCAACTGATTCGTTCAAACACTGAATCATTCTAGAATGAGGCAGTTGTTTATGATTGAACCATTGAATCTTTGACTCAACTGATTTGTTCAAACTCTGAATCTTTCTAGAATGAGGCAGTTGTTTACGATTGAGCCATTGAATCTTTGACTCAACTGATTTGTTCAAACACTGAATCATTCTAGAATGAGGCAGCTATTTACGATTGAGCCATTGAATCTTTGACACAACTGATTCGTTCAAATGTTCAAGAATGAGGCAGTTGTTTATGAATGAGTCATTGAATCTTTGACTCAACTGATTCATTAAAACGCTGAATCATCCTAGAATGAGGCAGTTGTTTATGATTGAGCCATTGAATCTTTGACTCAACTGATTCGTTCAAACACTGAATCATTCTAGAATGAGGCAGTTGTTTATGATTGAGCCATTGAATCTTTGACTCAACTGATTCGTTCAAACTCTGAATCATTCTAGAATGAGGCAGTTGTTTATGATTGAGCCATTGAATCTTTGACTCAACTGATTCGTTCAAACTCTGAATCATTCTAGAATGAGGCAGTTGTTTATGATTGAGCCATTGAATCTTTGACTCAACTGATTCGTTCAAACACTGAATCATTCTAGAATTAGGCAGTTGTTTATGATTGAGCCATTGAATCTTTGACTCAACTGATTTGTTCAAACTCTGAATCATTCTAGAATGAGGCAGTTGTTTATGATTGAGCCATTGAATCTTTGACTCAACTGATTCGTTCAAACACTGAATCATTCTAGAATGAGGCAGTTGTTTATGAATGAGTCATTGAATCTTTGACTCAACTGATTCATTAAAACGCTGAATCATCCTAGAATGAGGCAGTTGTTTATGATTGAGCCATTGAATCTTTGACTCAACTGATTCGTTCAAACTCTGAATCATTCTAGAATGAGGCAGCTATTTACGATTGAGCCATTGAATCTTTGACACAACTGATTCGTTCAAATGTTCTAGAATGAGGCAGTTGTTTATGATTGAGCCATTGAATCTTTGACTCAACTGATTCGTTCAAACACTGAATCATTATAGAATGAGGCAGCTATTTACGATTGAGCTATTGAATCTTTGACTCAACCGATTCGTTCAAAAGCTGAATCATTCTAGAATGAGTCATTGAATCTTTGACTCGACCGATTCGTTCAAACGCTGAATCATCCTAGAATGAGGCAGTTGTTTATGATTGAGCCATTGAATCTTTGACTCAACTGATTCGTTCAAACACTGAATCATTCTAGAATGAGGCAGCTATTTACGATTGAGCCAT
>NC_137117.1:40685494-40722994 GCF_949357685.1 Gobio gobio | reverse complement strand
CTTCATGATACCACTAGAGAAAACAACATTCAGAATTATTTAATAATTATTATCACCTCGTTCTCTTCTTCATCATCATATAATCACATAAAACCCAAGATAGAGCCAAACACACACAGGATTCTGATTGGGTGAGCCACATTTGAAGCTACTGTTTCTTTTTGGGAGACCAGAATATGTACAACAAGTTGTTTCAAACCATATCATGCTTCAAATCACACAAACACGGGTGAATGTAACGCGTCAAAATTAATCTGAGGACGAGGAAACACTCCAGCGTGGGCCGATAGCCAGAGCTCATGTCTCTGATTGATACAGATAACATAATTTCATAACATCAGATGAGGAAATAAACATCAGCAGTCACTTATACAACCAGCTCAAACACACATACACACACGGGTTAATGATCAAACACACACCACAGCCTCAGATGAGCTGACAGCAAACACAGGAATACTGTACAAGGGTCGTGTACATGGCGGACAGAGGAATATTGCATAATATAGCAAAATACTGCAAAAAAAGTCACTCTCATTACAGTGGAAAAGACTAAAAGGAATGAATTAAAATATATATTTAAAAATAGAAAACAAAAAATCATAAATAATTTATCAAAATATTAGATATTAAACATATTAAATATATAATTATTGTGAATAAAAAATACGTAAAATACTGGAAAACAATATAATAAAAAAAATCATAAATAATAATAATATTAAACAATATTAAGATATTAAAAAAAAAAAAAAAAATATATATATATATATATATATACATATATATATATATATATATATATATTTTTTTTTTATATATATATATATATAAAATAATATATTAAAATATATATATTTTTAATGTATAAAAATGAAAATTGTGCTCTTTTGTGTTCTGTTGTATAAATATTTTGTTCTGACATGATGATTATCATTATTGTATTAATAAATGGTAAATGGACTGCATTTATATACATTTAAATATTCAATTCAATTCAATTCAAATTTATTTGTATAGCGCTTTTCACAATACACATTGTTTCAAAGCAGCTTCACAGAAAGTGCATTTCATAAATGTACATTGAAAAATGTTCGAAAGAGAATGTTAAAGAAAAATGTTAGGATAAGTTAATCAATCATGTATTATTTTATTATATATATTTAATAAAAATAAATTAAAATTAGAAAGCAAAGTAAAAAAGCATACATTACTTAATTAAAATATTTAGATACTAATAATATTAAATATATAATTGATATAAATACAAATATTAGAAAACAAAATTAAATAATAAATAATAATAAATAATTAAAATAAAATATTAAGATATTAATAATGTTATATATATTTATTTCAAATAATATACTTAAATGTGAATATACTGTATAAAAAAGAAAATTGTGTTCTTTTGTATAAATATTAATATTGTGTTTTGACAGGATTATCATTATTGTATGACAGTTATGAAAATTAGATTTTTTGCATTATGTCATTGAGAATTTTAGCGGTAAATATAAAAAAATTATCTTTTCCATGATTTTTTCATTTTCCTTAAAAATTATACATTTTTTGCTCTTGTAGTGAAAACGACTCTGAATGACGTCCGATGCTTCGAGTGACTCCAGTGTTTTGGGTGGGAAATGCGGCCCATCTGACAGATTTCAGATCGTCCTGTTACATGATTTACATTCTGAGCAGGAGAAAACCAGCAAAACCAGGCGCTTATCTAACAGCAGAGCAAAAGTCAAGGTCTGACAACAAACCCTCCAAATCAAACACTAAAGTAAAGTTGCTTTGAGTTCAGTTTTAGCATGTCACCCCCACTAGTGTTTTCCGCTCTCTCAGAAGCACTCGTCCCGCCCCGTGTGAAACTCCAGCTATTGTTCTGCAGAGACTTTCATGTCGGACAATGACCTGGGCGCAGCGGGGGGCGAATACATAACCGTGATCATCAGGTTATGAAAGCGTGTGTGTTCGGTAAACATACAGATGTGTAAAGTGTCCTGGTGTGTGTGTGTGCTCATCACAGGGTGTGTGTGCTTGGATAATGCTCCAGGCTGCTGTTTGTCTATGTAATGCTGTGTGGACTGAAGCACAAATCTCACTGGAGTTGGTTGAAACATCTCCATACTTCCTTCCTTCAATTCACACAAACCCTCCCTGGTGGTTTCCCTAATCAAACAAACCCGTTACCCCGCATCACGTCCGCTCTCACAGCCTGTCCTCAGACCCGTGACCTCTGAGAGATCGGCTCCCAAACCCAGGAATGAAAACGCGAGAATAATCATTACTACCATCACCCTCGTGCCAAACGTGCCCCTGTTCACTCCGACTCCAGGTATTTCAGAGGCTACAGAAGAAGAAAGACGACGAAGAAAACAAGTCTGAACAAGAGATCTGCTGGTCGCCGGACGTGCACAAAACTAGACTGAATATTTTAAAGGGACACGTGAAATCGAAACTCAGAATGAACCCGATGCTATGACAACTACAGTGATAATTACAGACAAATGCAAGAAACCTGCTACTAGCCGCGTTTCCATTACCCTTCAAATTGCGCGAATTGAAATTGCGAATTGAAAATACACCCAATGGAAACGCATCAATTTCGCAAAAACTCCCATATATCGCAAAAAAGTTTTTACGCTCGCATGAGGTGGTTTTTCAGGCAATTCGAAAAAGGAAATTTTCGCAAAACTGCAATGGAAACTGTTTTTTCGCATTTACAGGTCAGCTGGTACGGTCACGCATTGCTCTCACACAGGGCCTACATATCATTTTTTTTCCACTCAAGTATGTACGAGATCTTATGTCGTTAAAACGACATATATTTTCTCCTAATAAGGAAAGTGGCGTAACTTTATAATGACGGACCCCGGTGCAACCACAAATATCATAACTATCTATAGGCCTACTGTAATTATGACATATTCAAGAAATGTATTAAAACAGAAAGACGCTATAGTTTCAGCCTTGCTCAAAGACTAGGTCTATCCATTCCCGACGATCTTGGTTTGCTTCTTATTTATTAAATATAGCCTACAGCCAAATAGTTGATTAAACATTGATCAAAATTAAAATACAATTTATACAAAACGAAATTAATTTTAAAGAAAGACTTTCTAGAAAACACAATTCAATTGTGCTCAAAATCCATGTCTCCAGACATATGCGCATCTGATTATGTAGCCTTACTCATGCTGCTCACTTTTCATAATCAACATATGAAATTAAAAGATTATAATATTTAGACATAGCCTAACTATATGAAACTAAATAGGCTACGTTTTCTTTAACCCTCTTTCCAACGAAGTCGTTGTCGCCTTTTGATGAATTTTTTCCTTATTCCAGCGGAAACTTAAAATACTCCGTCATTTTTAGCCATACAGATAAGTGCAAGACATAATTATAAACTATAAACTGTCTACTTTTATTTGTGTACACTCACGATAACAGCAAAGGCCGTGGACTCAGGGAACAGATTATTTTGCACTCCACTCCAAACGCTGTCTTCATTTCAAAAATATATTTTGTTTATTAAACGCATTTCATTTCAAAAGCATTTCTAAATTCAGTTTATATTTCCAAAAAACGAAATTCCGAGCCAAAATAACGAAGTGGTTAAAAAAAAATTGAGTTACCACCATGCAAATTCAAACTTTTCGCCTCTCACATAGAGTGCAGAGCAGACGCAGCTTGACCGGAGGCAGCGAAAGCGCGGCCGATCAGCGATGACGTCACTCTGCAGGCCTTAGACGGGAGGGCAGCCTTTGAGCACCAACCGGAAGGCGGGCAAAGGTGCGCTGCGACCGCCTCTTCCACCGGAGGGATAGCGTTGTAGCCTTTCTCAGCCGCGCCGTCAACTTGTGAGAGCGTCGAAGCCTGAGACGAGACCCTCGCGGAGAATGGCGCGTTCCAGGACTTTGCGAGCTCCTCGTGAAGCTCTGGCAGAAAAGGTGCAGTCCTGGAGGTGGGCGCACGGCGGCGACTGTTTAGGAAGCATCCGTCAAGTCGGTTTGGCGCTGCCACCTTGGGCGGGGCCCATTCGAGGCCTAGCTGCTCGACAGCCCGGGTGAGAAGGCGCAAAATTTCGGCGTCCTCACCCGCTCGAGAGCGTCCGGAGCCCCGGACTGAAGAGGTTGCGGAAGACCAGTCCTCGCTGTCGGAAGCCATGATGGAGCAGCTGTCGGAGCGTTCCGCGGCCGCATCCGCCTCATCCCCGGAGGCGGCAACAGAAATGGCGGCCTGGGGTGGGGGCGGGGAAGGCGAGAGTGAAGCGGGCGGGAAGGGTTCCGGCGAGCTTCTCTCGGCAAACTCCGGAGTCCGCTGCGAGCGGCGCTTCTTTCTGCGCGGCTTAGCAGAGACTGAAGGGATGTCGTCCTCGAACTGATCGAGTCGAGCCCGCAGGGTCGACATCGTCAGTTCCTCGCACTCCGGGCATCCGCCGGCGAGAAGTGCGGCGGCGGCGTGATCACGGCCCAGGCAGAGAGCGCAGATCACATGGCGGTCCCCGGAACTGAGCTGCGCGTGACACGAGCCGCAGGTGGAACGAGACATTTTGTAACAAACGCTCTGCTCTTTTTGAGAAAGTGTGACGCAGCGGCGACAACACTTGAGCGTAAAAGGATATGGGCTGCCGGATAGCAGAGCAGGCACGGATGGCTGAAGGTGGCGCGATGCTGCCGGGTTCCTCAGGAGCTGTCCTCAGCTTGCTTGTCTGCGCGATCACGGCGGCGGGTTCCAGATCCAGCGATGCGAAGGGCTTCGCTGAAGAAAAGAAAATCGAATATGCAGCCCGTGAGCCCTGCTTATATACACGTGGCCACGCCCCACCTGTAGGCAAATGAAGCCAGGTGGGCGCGAAGTGCCCTCATTGGTCGCCACGTCACGCGGGCTCACCGATAGGCTGCTGCAGTTGCCAGCAGAGCAGCCAATAGCACGCTGGAATAGCCTGCTATGGTCTGCCAGGCTGCCGCACTGCGTTGACAATGTTAAAAAATTAAGGATAATTTTGGGTTTTTCAGAAATCTCGAAGAAAGAATACTTTCCCGATGCGTAAGGAACTTACGCAATACGAGAGAACCTCTCGTAAGAGAACTAAACATGCATACAAAAAACTAAACATGCATACAAAAAACAAAACACGCATACAAAAAACTAAACATGCATACAAAAAACAAAACACGCATACAAAAACAAAACACGCATACAAAAAACGAAACACGCATACAAAAAACGAAACACGCATACAAAAAACTAAACATGCATACAAAAAAACTAAACATACAAAAAAACTAAACATGCATACAAAAAACTAAACATGCATACAAAAAACAACTAAACATGCATACAAAAAACAAAACATGCATACAAAAAACTAAACACGCATTCAAAAAACTAAACACGCATACAAAAAACTAAACATACATACAAAAAACTAAACACGCATACAAAAAACTAAACATACATACAAAAAACTAAACATACATACAAAAAACTAAACACGCATACAAAAAACTAAACATACATACAAAAAACTAAACATACATACAAAAAACTAAACACGCATACAAAAAACTACACATGCATACAACAAAAAAATAAACATACAAAAAAACTAAACATGCATACAAAAAACTAAACATGCATACACGCGTACAAAAAAACAAAACATGCATACAAAAAACAACTAAACATGCATACAAAAAACAAAACATGCATACAAAAAACTAAACATGCATACAAAAAACTAAACATGCATACAAAAACTGAAACATGCATACAAAAACCGAAACATGCATACTAAAAACATGCCAGCAAAAACATACATAAAATAAAACACGCATACAAAAACCAAAAAATGCATACAAAAAAACATGCATACAAAAACTAAACATGCATAAAAAAACAAAACACGCATACAAAAAACTAAACATGCATACAAAAAACAAAACATGCATACAAAAAACGAAACACGCATACAAAAAACTAAACATGCATACAAAAAACTAAACATGCATACAAAAAAACTAAACATACAAAAAACTAAACATGCATACAAAAAACAAAACATGCATACAAAAAACAACTAAACATGCATACAAAAAACAAAACATGCATACAAAAAACGAAACACGCATACAAAAAACTAAACATGCATACAAAAAACTAAACATGCATACAAAAAAACTAAACATACAAAAAACTAAACATGCATACAAAAAAACAAAACATGCATACAAAAAACAACTAAACATGCATACAAAAAACAAAACATGCATACAAAAAACTAAACATGCATACAAAAACCAAAAAATGCATACAAAAAAACATGCATACAAAAAAACAAAACATGCATACAAAAAACAACTAAACATGCATACAAAAAACAAAACATGCATACAAAAAACTAAACATGCATACAAAAAACTAAACATGCATACAAAAACCAAAAAATGCATACAAAAAAACATGCATACAAAAAACAAAACATGCATACAAAAAAATGCATAAAAAACATGCATACAAAAAAACATGCATACAAAAAACAAAACATGCATACAAAAAACAAAACATGCATAAAAAACCTAAACATTCATACAAAAAAACATGCATACAAAAAAACATGCATACAAAAAAACAAAACATGCATACAAAAAACTAAACATTCATACAAAAAAACATGCATACAAAAAACATGCATACAAAAAACAAAATATGCATACAAAAACCAAAACACGCATACAAAAAAAAGCTAAATAAGCATACAAAAACAAAAAATAAACAGAAAAAACAAAATTACCAAAAAACACATGCACACAAATCATGCATCATCTTCGCACCATCTCCACAGTACTTTTACACAAAGTTTGAGTTCCCATGCAAATCATACTGTGGCTTTATCCCGGTACATATCTATCATGGCACTGTTTGATTGCCATAATCATATAATTTAATGTTACTGGAAGGTACTGTAAGGTAGCCTCGTATGATACTTCAGCAGTATTTTAATGTTTCTCAGGAAGCTGAAATTCATAAACCATGGTGTTTATATGGTGCTTTCAAAAATACCATGGTACATTTTTGGACACCATTGTTTTATTGTCCTTCCCTTTAAATGCCAAGCAACATGAATAGAGTATACTAATGTAAAAGAAAACGACTCACTTGAGCTCGATGAGGATGTTTTTGCGCGTGACCTTCCTCCTGCAGATGAAGCCGCTCTTCATCTTCAAGCTGTAGTTGATGCTGTGGAAGCTCACGGTCGCTCCTCGCCGGGGCGCTGAGGAAGACACGCCGGTGGACACTGGAGTCCTGGACACATGATTCTCCACGTCTATGACCCTGGTCAGCTGAACGGCCGTGTCTGCCATCGCAAACCCTGAGGAGGAGTCAACCATTCAATCAGCTCACAACATCTGCCTCCAACATCTGGAGCTTTAGTGGAAATCAATGAGGAAGCAGCTTTAGTCTCAATGTGCCTGATCAATCATTATCATATTCATGCACCACCAATATACTCAGGCATTTCCATAACACGGTAATTCAATGTGAGCTGCAATTCATAAACATGGTATTTATGTGGATGCTTTCAGAAATATCATGCTTTGGACACATGATGGAACACCATGGTATTTTGGAAAAGCCCTCTTTACATTAATACTTCATGGTATTTCAAGACCAACATGAAAAAATACAATACATATACATATTACAGTAAAAATACTCAAGTATATCCTATAGTGTTTTTGAACCATACTATAGTAAAGATACTACAGTAAATTGTAAAATTGTAGTGTACTTCAGTATTTACTATAGTTTAACAATTGACTATACAGTATACTGTAGTATAAATTAACAAAGTGTACTAAATAATATAATATACTACAATTTACTGTATCTTTACAATAGTATGGTTCAACAACACTATAGCATTTACTAGAGAAATTTTACTATAATATACTACAATTTACTGTATCTTTACTATAGTATGGTTCAACAACACAATAGCCTTTACTAGAGTCATTTTACTATAATATACTACATTTTACTGTATCTTTACTATAGTATAGTTCAACAACACTATAGCATTTACTAGAGTAATTTTACTATAATATACTACAATTTACTGTGTCTTTACTATAGTATGGCTCAAAAACACTATAGCATTTACTAGAGTAATTTTACTATAATATACTACAATTTACTGTATCTTTACTATAGTATGGTTCAACAACACTATAGCATTTACTAGAGTAATTTTACTATAATATAGTATTTTTCATGTTTTGCCATAATATGTTAATGGCAGCTGCGATTCATAAACCATGTTACGTGCTTGCTTTTAAAAATACAATGTTTTGGACATGATGGAACAACGTGGTATTTAAATACCATTATGAAAAAATACTAATACTATAGTAAAATTACTCTAGTAGATGGGTCGTTCCGGTTATCAAGTGACTTTTCTGTCTCTATGATTTATTTATATTTTCTATAAAATGAGTCACATATTTAGACGAAACGGCTTACATTATATATAGTTCTTCTTCATCACTTAAACAGATTTAATAGACATTAAACATACTATTTTGTATTTTACACACCTTTTTATTGATATATGCATTCAATTGTATCATGTCCTCAGTGCAAAGTAATCAGCTTCCACAAGAACTATAAACCATGAAATAATAAAAATCTCTCCTTTTTTTAGATTATGTCATAGAATAGGCTAAACTGCCTCTAATCATTCATATAAATCATGTGAAATAATAGTTGTTGTTTTGTTACTATTTTCTTAATTTGCCCTGTCCCTGAAGTCATCTTCCACCCTGTTAGTATGTACTTTGTCGACTTCTAAAAAAGACCACAATTCCATTGAGAGCATTTTCAGGAAATGACATCATTTATTTTTGCTGCTGGAATTCAACTGTACAAACTGCTTGTCCCACTCTTAAAGTTCCACCCTGTTAGACTATATAATGAAGAATGTTTATCCGGTCAAAAATATATAATGACATATCTGACATAGTTATTAAATTACTGATGGCAAACCATGCAGGATAATGATGGAAAGCTCATCCACTGTTATGGTGTTCCACCCTGTTATGAGTCATTTTTAAATAATAATTTGACAGCAACATTAAATGTTTTGCATTCTTATGTCTTCTTTTGGGAGGTGATGAGCAATAACAGCATATACAGTATATATATGAACTATTTTTTTTATTATTTACCATCCTGTTGGCAAAAATGGGTACAAAAAGTACCTGTTCTTAATAATCAAGACATTCTATACACCAATAATTGTTTTGTTGTTGTTTCAAGAGTAAAAAAAAATACTATGATGGCATAAGGGACATGTACTATGCGAGAAAAGCTCATTATTGTTTAACATTTACATTATTAACATTTTGTGATAACTATGTGTATGTCCCTGTGGAATACCTTCACGGCCAGTGTCTGAACAATGAATCTGCACATAATTATTATTATTTTTTTTTAGTCCCTGAGCTTGACAAATATGTATTCCTAAACATGTCACTATTTTGGTAGAATGCTAAAAACACAAAAAACGTCACTTTTTTTTCAAAAATTATGACGCCAAAATCTTACTGGATAACAGGATTGATCAATATCCTATAGTGTTTTTGAACCATACTATAGTAAAGATACTTCAGTAAATTGTAGTATACTATAGTTTAACAATTGACTATAGAGTATACTGTGGTATAAATTAACAAAGTGTAGTAAATACTATAATATAGCTAATACAATTACTAAAGTATAGTATGGTTCAACAACACTATAGCATTTACTAGAGTAATTTTACTATAATATACTACAATTTACTGTATCTTTACTATAGTATGGTTCAACAACACTATAGCATTAACTAGAGTAATTTTACTATAATATACCACAATTTACTGTATCTTTACTATAGTATGGTTCAACAACACTATAGCATTAACTAGAGTAATTTTACTATAATATACCACAATTTACTGTATCTTTACTATAGTATGGTTCAACAACACTATAGCATTAACTAGAGTAATTTTACTATAATATACCACAATTTACTGTATCTTTACTATAGTATGGTTCAACAACACTATAGTATTTACTAGAGTAATTTTACTATAATATACCACAATTTACTGTATCTTTACTATAGTATGGTTCAACAACACTATAGCATTAACTAGAGTAATTTTACTATAATATACCACAATTTACTGTATCTTTACTATAGTATGGTTCAACAACACTATAGCATTAACTAGAGTAATTTTACTATAATATACCACAATTTACTGTGTCTTTACTATAGTATGGTTCAACAACACTATAGCATTTACTAGAGTAATTTTACTATAATATACCACAATTTACTGTCTTTACTGTAGTATGGTTCAAAAACACTATAGCATTACTAGAGTAATTTCACTATAATATACCACAATTTACTGTGTCTTTACTATAGTATGGTTCAACAACACTATAGCATTAACTAGAGTAATTTTACTATAATATACCACAATTTACTGTGTCTTTACTATAGTATGATTCAACAACACTATAGCATTACTAGAGTAATTTCACTATAATATACCACAATTTACTGTGTCTTTACTATAGTATGGTTCAACAACACTATAGCATTACTAGAGTAATTTCACTATAATATACCACAATTTACTGTGTCTTTACTATAGTATGGTTCAACAACACTATAGCATTAACTAGAGTAATTTCACTATAATATACCACAATTTACTGTGTCTTTACTATAGTATGGTTCAAAAACACTATAGCATTACTAGAGTAATTTCACTATAATATACCACAATTTACTGTGTCTTTACTATAGTATGGTTCAACAACACTATAGCATTAACTAGAGTAATTTCACTATAATATACCACAATTTACTGTGTCTTTACTATAGTATGGTTCAACAACACTATAGCATTACTAGAGTAATTTCACTATAATATACCACAATTTACTGTGTCTTTACTATAGTATGGTTCAACAACACTATAGCATTAACTAGAGTAATTTCACTATAATATACCACAATTTACTGTGTCTTTACTATAGTATGGTTCAAAAACACTATAGCATTACTAGAGTAATTTCACTATAATATACCACAATTTACTGTGTCTTTACTATAGTATGGTTCAACAACACTATAGCATTAACTAGAGTAATTTTACTATAATATACCACAATTTACTGTGTCTTTACTATAGTATGGTTCAACAACACTATAGCATTACTAGAGTAATTTCACTATAATATACCACAATTTACTGTGTCTTTACTATAGTATGGTTCAACAACACTATAGCATTACTAGAGTAATTTCACTATAATATACCACAATTTACTGTGTCTTTACTATAGTATGGTTCAACAACACTATAGTATTTACTAGAGTAATTTTACTATAATATACCACAATTTACTGTCTTTACTATAGTATGGTTCAAAAACACTATAGTATTTACTAGAGTAATTTTACTATAATATACCACAATTTACTGTCTTTACTATAGTATGGTTCAAAAACACTATAGCATTAACTAGAGTAATTTTACTATAATATACCACAATTTACTGTATCTTTACTATAGTATGGTTCAACAACACTATAGCATTAACTAGAGTAATTTTACTATAATATACCACAATTTACTGTATCTTTACTATAGTATGGTTCAACAACACTATAGCATTAACTAGAGTAATTTTACTATAATATACCACAATTTACTGTGTCTTTACTATAGTATGGTTCAACAACACTGTAGCATTTACTAGAGTAATTTTACTATAATATACCACAATTTACTGTGTCTTTACTATAGTATGGTTCAACAACACTGTAGCATTTACTAGAGTAATTTTACTATAATATACCACAATTTACTGTGTCTTTACTATAGTATGGTTCAACAACACTGTAGCATTTACTAGAGTAATTTTACTATAATATACCACAATTTACTGTATCTTTACTATAGTATGGTTCAACAACACTATAGCATTAACTAGAGTAATTTTACTATAATATACCACAATTTACTGTATCTTTACTATAGTATAGTTCAAAAACACTACAGCCTTTACTAGAGTAATTTTACTATAATATACCACAATTTACTGTATCTTTACTATAGTATGGTTCAACAACACTGTAGCATTTACTAGAGTAATTTTACTATAATATACCACAATTTACTGTGTCTTTACTATAGTATGGTCAACTTCAACAACACTATAGCATTTACTAGAGTAATGTTACTATAATATACCACAATTTACTGTATCTTTACTATAGTATGGTTCAACAACACTGTAGCATTTACTAGAGTAATTTTACTATAATATACCACAATTTACTGTATCTTTACTATAGTATGGTCAACTTCAACAACACTATAGCATTTACTAGAGTAATTTTACTGTAATATACCACAATTTACTGTATCTTTACTATAGTATGGTCAACTTCAACAACACTATTTACTAGAGTAATTTTAATTTAATATACTATAGTATTTTTTCATGTATTGCCATAATATGGTGATGGCAGCGATTCATAAACCATGGTATTCACGTGGATGCTTTCAAAAAATACCATTTTGGAAAAGCCTCGTTTACATTAATACTTGGTATTTAAATACCAACATTATGGTAAATTAACAGCAATAACAATACAAACCGGCGCTAATTTTAGCAATACTAAGCAGTAGGCTACTCACGTTATTTCTCATCAAGTTCATTCATTTCCAAGCACAAAACATGCAAAACTTTGTTGAAATATCCCTCCACAGGCTTCACAAATCAATATAGATCACAACAAGCGGGTCGTTTTTATCCGAACAACAGGAAACAGTGATTAATCAACGATTATAGCAGACGAGATTCAGAAAAGCCGCATTTGCACTCACCTGAAGCAGAGCCTATCCGCTGCTCGCGTGAGTCCGTGTGTTTTATGTGAGGAGGAGGAGGAGGGTGTGTGTGTGTGTGTGTGTGTGTGTGTGTGTGTGTGTGCGCGTGCTCCGTAAGATGCGAATGAGGTTTCATAAAACACACGAGGCGCGTCACACGTGTGACCGGAGTGACTTTATGAAGCTTATGCATATCAGCATTACATACTAACATCATCAGCATGCCATGTACATGGATATCAAATATCAAAATATTGTGGGATTACCAGCATTGTACCACTATTTTATATATATATACACATCTATATATCTATGTACATATATATCTATATATATATATATATACACATATATATGTATATATCTGTACATATATGTACATATATATATCTATATGTATATATCTATATATATATATACACACACACACGTGTGTGTGTGTGTGTGTGTGTGTGTGTGTGTGTGTGTGTGTGTGTGTGTGTGTGTGTGTGTGTGTGTGTGTGTATATAGATATATATGTACATAGATATATAGATTTTTAATGTAGATATTAAAATATCATTCTATTAATAATGAATCGACCCATAATTTGTAAAAAGATGACACTGATTCATAACAATACATCAATACAACAAAACACAATTTAAAATTGTCCTTAAAGTTGTTATTATTATTATTATTTTATTAGCTAAAAGCCTGATTTCTAGACAGGCAATTATTCAGGCACACCGACTAAATTTGACTAATGAGTTCAGGACAAACTAAAATTATCATTTAAAAAATAAATAGTGAAAAAGCTGAAGTAGTGAAAGAAATGGTGACCAGTTACATCATCTCAAAACACACACACATTCCTTTATACACTGTAAAATATTATATATGATCAATAAGTTATGACATGTTTGTACATCGCTTTAACTCACACTGCAAAAACATTTCTAAAAACGACCAAATATCAAAAAAATTAAAAAAAAAAAAGAAAACAAAAACACAAATAAACTAAATAAGTAAAATGACATAAGATATTTTTGTTTTGTTTTCTGGGGGCCAAATTAACCAGAATTAAGTGAGTTTTTGCAAAATTATCTGCCAATGGGATAAGAAAAATAATTTTGTTCCTGTTTGAAATCTTATTTTTAAGATTATTTATTATCTAAGATTATTTATACCCCATTGGCAGATCATTTTGCTTGGAAACCAGATAAAAATACTACATAATAAAAGCATTTTTTGCAGTTTTCAGCATTTTTTAAAATACAAGATTCAACTCGTTTTCTATAAATCATACAAGATTCAATAATTTTTTTTATAAATTATTCAAGATTCAACTAATTTTTTATAAATTATTCAAGATTCAACTAAATTTTTTATAAGTTATACAAGATTTCATTCATTTTTTTAAAAATATTCAAGATTCAACTCATTTTTTATAAATTATTCAAGATTCAATTCCTTTTTTAAGTTATACAAGATTCAATAATTTTTGTATAAATTATTCAAGATTCAACTCATTTTTTATAAATTATTCAAGATTCAACTCAATTTTTTATAAGTTATATAAGATTCCATTAATTTTTTATAAATTACTCAAGATTCAACTAATTTTTTATAAATTATTCAAGATTCAATTCCTTTTTTAAGTTATACAAGATTCAATCATTTTTTTTATAAATTATTCAAGATTCAACTCAATTTTTTATAAGTTATACCAGATTCCATTAATTTTTTATAAATTATTCAAGATTCAACTCATTTTTTATAAATTATTCAAGATTCAATTCCTTTTTTAAGTTATACAAGATTCAATTCATTTTTTAAGTTATAGAAGATTCAATTAATTTTTTAGAAGTTATAGATTCAACTCATTTTTATAAGTTATACATGGCTCAACTCATTTTTTTTTATAAATTATTCAAGATTCAACTACTTTTTTTAATAAATTATTCAAGATTCAACTCATTTTTTATAAATTATTCAAGATTCCAATCATTTTTTATAAGTTATACAAGATTCAATTCATTTAAATTTTTTATAAATTATACAAGATTCCAATAATTTTGTATAAGTTATACAAGATTCAATTCATTTTTTAAGTTATACAAAATTCAACTAATTTTTTAAGTTATACAAGATTCGATTCATTTGTTATAAGTTATACAAGATTCAATAAATTTTTTTAAGTTATAGAAGATTCAACAAATTTTTTATAAGTTATACAAGATTCAACTCATTTGTATAAGTTATACACGGTTCAACTAATTTTTTATAAATTATTCAAGTTTCAACTCATTTTTTAGAAGTTATACACGATTCAACTAAATTTTTATAAATTCTTCAAGATTCAACTCATTTTTTTATGTTATACAAGATTCAATTAATTTTTTAGAAGTTATAGATTCAACGCATTTTTTAGAAGTTATACAAGATTCAATTCTTTTTTTCGAAGTTATAGATTCAACGCATTTTTTCGAAGTTATACAAGATTCAAATTTTTTTTTTCCGAAGTTATAGATTCAACGCATTTTTTAGAAGTTATACACAATTCAACACATTTTTTAGAAGTTATACAAGATTCAACTCATTTTTTAGAAGTAATACAAGATTCAATAATTTTTTCGAAGTTATAGATTCAATGCATTTTTTAGAAGTTATACAAGATTCAACTCATTTTTTATAAGTTATACACGATTCAATTCTCAACTCATTTTTTATAAGTTATGCGATTCAACTCATTTTTGATAAGTTATACAAAAGTTATACAAGATTCAACTCATTTTTTAGAAGTTATACTAGATTCAACGCATTTTTTTATAAGTTATACTAGATTCAACGCATTTTTTAGAAGTTATACTAGATTCAACGCATTTTTTAGAAGTTATAATAGATTCAACTCATTTTTTAGAAGTTATACAAGATTCAACGCATTTTTTTATAAGTTATACTAGATTCAACGCATTTTTTTATAAGTTATACTAGATTCAACGCATTTTTTAGAAGTTATAGATTCAACGCATTTTTTAGAAGTTATACAAGATTCAATTCTTTTTTTCGAAGTTATAGATTCAACGCATTTTTTAGAAGTTATACAAGATTCAACTAATTTTTTTGAAGTTATACAAGATTCAATTCTTTTTTTCGAAGTTATAGATTCAACGCATTTTTTAGAAGTTATACACAATTCAACACATTTTTTAGAAGTTATACAAGATTCAACTCATTTTTTAGAAGTAATACAAGATTCAATAATTTTTTCGAAGTTATAGATTCAATGCATTTTTTAGAAGTTATACAAGATTCAACTCATTTTTTATAAGTTATACACGATTCAATTCTCAACTCATTTTTTATAAGTTATGCGATTCAACTCATTTTTGATAAGCTATACAAAAGTTATACACGATTAAACTCATTTTTTAGAAGTTATACACGATTCAATTAACTTAAATATCCAAGTTGATTGTAATTAATCTACGTTTTTTTTTTTTACAGTGTCTTGATGTTAGAAATAAAAGTTGTCCTTTTATTTCGGCTACTTCTGCTTTATACTGCCTCCGCATACACATCTATATTAATAATATACAGATCAGCATTATATAGTCTACATATAAGGAAATTAAAAAAAAAAAATTAATATTAATACAGATCTTAAACTGCTAAGTCAGAGAAATAACATGTAACAATGAATCATGCCATTCCTCAAACAGAACAAAAGAAATTATAAAACAAAACAAATGAAATTATGAAACACTCCATATTTGGCTCTTCCTATTTGGGTTTTATTGTCTCTCTTGACGTGTTATACAAGCGTGTGTTTGACAAGTTCACAGCATCTGGACTCTGCCCACATACTGTAGCTAAACCTTATCACACAATCACTCAGTACTGGGAGAAAACCACTATAAAACCAATGACAAAACAAGAGTTTACAATCACCCTAACCCTAACTCACCTCTGCTCTGTATGCACGCACGCACACACACTGAAACTATGTGTTTTAAATAACCTCACGCTATCCCTCGTGTCCTAGCTGGTTATTCTGGATTGTTTATCTAACCACACAGGCACGCAACCGTCTGTCTCTGTTTGGGTTTGACATTATAGAGCATTGCTCAGTCGTGTCTCTCTTTATCACACACACACACATTAGAGAGTCCCACCCACATCCAGCACACGAATGAGGAAAAGAAAACGAAAGTCTTTTTTCCCTTTAACACAGAGCTCCCTGTCCTCCATGCAAATGGCAGATGAGAAGGCTCCACTCGTGTGCTCGGTTTGCCTCCAGGACGTGAATGAAAGCACCTGCCCTCGGTGCGGGACAGACCCGGAGGAACCCGTGGTTTGGGTCGCAGAGCAGCTGGAGAGGACAGGACTTGAGAATGAGAATGAGGACGTGGAGTGCGACTCCTGCGCTGGGAAAGCCGTCAGGACTTGTCTGGTGTGTTTGGCGTCTTACTGTGACACACACCTCCAGATGCACAACGACCTGAGCGCGGGGAAAGCACACACACTGGTGCAGCCCACCGGAGAGCTCCAGGGTAAGATGTGCCGCGACCATCACAAGCTCCTGGAGGTTTACTGCCGCACTGACCGCCAGTGCATCTGCTGTCTTTGCATGCTGGACTCGACCCACAAAGGACACGACATGGTCTCAGCCGCCACAGAACGAGCAGACACACAGGTATCAGGTCACTTTGAGTCCAAGTTTTTAACTTTGGGTGAACTTGTTTGGGTCTACAAACATCCACGACTCTTCAGAACAAATGTGTAATGATTAAATATAGCTGTACACTCACCTAAAGGATTATTAGGAACACACACTAATACTGTGTTTGACCCCCTTTCGCCTTCAGAACTGTTTAATTCTACATGGCATTGATTCAACAAGGTGCTGAAAGCATTCTTTAGAAATGTTGGCCCATATTGATAGGATAGCATCTTGCAGTTGATGGAGATTTGTGGGATGCACATCCAGGGCACGAAGCTCCCGTTCCACCACATCCCAAAGATGCTCTATTGGGTTGAGATCTGGTGACTGTGGGGGCCATTTTAGTACAGTGAACTCATTGTCATGTTCAAGAAACCATTTTGAAATGATTGGAGCTTTGTGACGGGGCATTATCCTGCTGGAAGTAGCCATCAGAGGATGGGGACATGGGGGTCATAAAGGGATGGACATGGTCAGAAACAATGCTCAGGTAGGCACTAAGAGGCCTAAAGTGTGCCAAGAAAACATCCCCCGCACCATTACACCACCACCACCAGCCTGCACAGTGGTAACAAGGCATGATGGATCCATGTTCTCATTCTGTTTACGCCAAATTCTGACTCTACCATCTGAATGTCTCAACAGAAATCCAGACTCATCAGACCAGGCAACATTTCCAATTGTCCAATTTTGGTGAGCTGGTGCAAATTGTAGCCTCTTTTTCCTATTTGTAGTGGAGATGAGTGGTACCCGGTGGGGTCTTCTGCTGTTGTAGCCCATCCACCTCAAGGTTGTGCATGTTGTGGCTTCACAAATGCTTTGCTGCATACCTCGGTTGTAACGAGTGGTTATTTCAGTCAAAGTTGCTCTTCTATCAGCTTGAATCAGTCGGCCCATTCTCCTCTGACCTCTAGCATCAACAAGGCATTTTCGCCCACAGGACTGCCGCATACTGGATGTTTTTCCCTTTTCACACCATTCTTTGTAAACCCTAGAAATGGTTGTGCGTGAAAATCCCAGTAACTGAGCAGATTGTGAAATACTCAGACCGGCCCGTCTGGCACCAACAACCATGCCACGCTCAAAATTGCTTAAATCACCTTTCTTTCCCATTCTGACATTCAGTTTGGAGTTCAGGAGATTGTCTTGACCAGGACCACACCCCTAAATGCACTGAAGCAACTGCTATGTGATTGGTTGATTAGATAATTACATTAATGAGAAATTGAACAGGTGTTCCTAATAATCCTTTAGGTGAGTGTATACCGCGCAAATAAGATGACAAGACATGTCAACGTGGCTGAGAGCGTCAGACCAACTGCAACAATGAGCAATTATACAGTTTAAGATGATTTTAGGCAAAATGGCTGAAATATCATATAAAGAGTCACTAATAATATGATTTAATGGTTTATCATTTTTGACCAATAGGTAGCGCAGTTACAAAATTGATGTGGTGTGGTCAGAGTGAGGTGAAAATGACATGCAAAGTTTGGTGTCAATATGTCAAAGCATTGCAGAGATACAGCCTCAAGAGTCATTTTGGCATCATGCTTCAACTCCGTCGCTGCCATATACGAAAACGGTTTCATCTAGCAACGCAAAATCCATCATTTTTTGTCGGCACAGTCTGAAGATGATACGATTCGATTTTGGTGAAAAACGGTCTAGGAAGAGTTTGAAAAATATTTTTTTTAGCAAATTACAAGATGGAGGACAGGAAGCTAGGCCGAATATGGCAAAATTTGGTATCTATGTTCTCGGCATGAGCCAAGGAATCTATTATAACCAGTTTTATTACAATAAGCTAATTTACTCAAATGTTTTTAGCATTTTTTTAAATTTTGCCCAAAAGGTGGCGCTGCTTCAAAACTTTGAGTACTTTCAGGGCATGGTCCCAAAGACACATCCCGAGTTTCGTAATGCTACGCCAGAGGGTTATTAAAACACAGGCCTAGAATTTTTATCATCATAATACTGCATTGTAGTCGATGGGAATTTCATGTTTTGTTCTATTATAGCGCCACCAAGAGGCACAATCCCACCATTTTTTATGTGTCCTCGGAGTGAGCCCATACGTGTGTGTCAATTTTGGAGTTATAGACATTTATATGAAAAAACACGTAAAAAATGACTGACATCTGACTTTGATTGGATTTGACTATCCCTCACTATCAATATTTTGACATTTGGGCAATAATGTGTAGCTATCGACCTATTTTTCCGAACTTCTGGCGCTGGTTTCGTCTCGATCGGACTAGCGGTTTCGAAGATATCAGCTAACGTTTTTTAAGCGCTAAATTACAACGCTGCACAAACCATACGCCAAAACCTGGCAAGTCTGGTATCGTTGGACTCGGCAAGGATTCAGGAGACGAAAAAAGTTACTCTCATGAAAATAAGTCAATCTCACCCAAAGTTATAAGCATTTGAAAAAAAACAATCCACTAGGTGGCGCTGTTTCGAAACTTCTCAGGCTCCTTCAGGGCATCGAGCTGATGACCCATACCGAGTTTCATAACAATCCGTTCATGTGTTCATAAAATACAGCATTTTAGCACATAATTCAAAATGGCCGACAGCCAAAATGGCCACCCGCTATGGTAAAATTGGATATCAGTTGACTCTGCATGACGTCCCGAATCTAAGGAGAATTTATGATTTTTGGACAAACGGTTCAGAAGTTATAAGCAAAAATAGCCATTTTTCGTATCTCCGGACCAGTAGGTGGCTACAATGGCAGAATAATAATAATAATAAGAAGAAATCTAACGATTACAATAGGTGCCTCCGCACCTTCGGTGCTTGGCCCCTAATAATGAATTGGTTTAAAATAATGGTCCGGACTAATGAGTAGTACTACATTAACACTTCAGCTACTATTAGTAACTAACATGGAAACAAGCTGAACTAATCAGTAAGTAATATCACATTTAAAGGTGCAGTGTGTAAGTTTTAGCGGCATCTAGTGGTGAGGTTGTGAATTGCAATCACGCTCACACCTCCCTTTCAAAGCACATTGAGAAGCTACGGTGGCCAACACAGGACAAAGATATCGTCGCGTGAGACAGCAGAGAGTGACTAGCGCTCTGTAGAGAAGTTTGTCCGTTTAGGGCTACCGTAGAAACATGGTGAAAAATGGCGGCTTCACTGTACCCGTGGTGTGTGTAGATAGAAACGGCTCATTCTGAGGTAATAAAAACATAACGGCTCATTATGTAAGGTCTTTATACTCCACTGGAAACATCATTATGTGTATTATACTGTCAATAGATCCTCATGAATATTACACACTGCACCTTTAAGGACTCTTCACACCCCGGTCACCATCCAGTCCCTAAACTAAACTTATGCAATATTTATATATGAACAATTACTGTGAACAGTGCAGTATCTGTTTGTTACCTCTTACTGCACTTTCCTGTCTTACCTGCTGCACCTGAGTGCGTGTGTGTTGTAGCACCGCTGAGCAGTCTCTGGAATTATGTTGTATATAAGCAATGACAATAAAGGCTAAAGCCCTATTCAGACAGTAACTGTTTCTCATGTGGACGTCCATAAAAATAAATGTGATAAACTTGTGCGTTCAGATGTGATTTATTCACGAGTTTTGTGATCGGGAACGATGCTCACGTGCTCAATAACATGATTATATGCTGTAAATAAAATGCCATATGCTTGGTATAATTAGCATAAATGCATATTTAATTTAATATAGGAAAATAATATCCTGATTATTATTGAATTATTTAAATCCGTTTAAAAATAGGAAGATATATAGACGCGCATTATAGTTAAAATGGTTTTCTGTCTTGTGTTTTATCTCAAAAATAAAGGATGTAATTTTATTCCACATGGAAATGAGCCTCTTATAAACATAATGCTGACAGATATAATAATAACGGCCCATTTCAAGTGTTCACGTGTTTTTCTTCTTTTTATGTTTTGAGCGGGGATTAAATATATTGCTCTTGTAAATACTCGCCAGCATTTTAGTAATAAAAGTGTAGGCTAGATCTTTAAAATGCATTCAAATGACATCGAAGCGCAACTGTACGCTGCTCCGCAGGGGTCAAAAAGGATATAAACAGTGAATTTTGAAACCTTGAAACCTTAGGAGATGTAGATTCGCAAGGCAATTAAAAATCACCACACGAGCTTGGTGTTTGTCTATAAACAGTAGGTAATTCAGCCGGAGATTTTTATGCAGGTGGTGGGAGAAAAACACTGACATTTTGGATTCAGACGGCAATAAAATCCCTGACTAGCCCCTGACAATGATGACAATACCTTACGACCCCACGAGAAACAATTACCGTCCCAAAAGGGTTTGATTCTAAATCTACACTGTAAAAAAAGTTGCGCTAATTTAAAAAAAAAACGTCAACTTATCGCATTCAATTTTTTAAGTTGACAAATCATTTGCTCAACATAAAGTCAACTTAAAAAACGTTAGTTCATCTAATGAGTAGCAGGTAATCTTTTAAACTTAAAACTTCTTATCAAGGCAACTAAACAATGGGGATAGGGAATGATTTGGTGTAAATATGTCCCGTCCTGTCCTCATGTTTCAGTTGAAATTGTCAACACATTGAATAATTCTGCGCGTTTCAAGGCCCTTCAGTGGGACTTTAACATTCATCTGTTCTCAAACTAAATGATGGCAATCGGTAAACCCTTCCCCAAAAACCCAACATAACAGAAACTCCTCTAAACTAGCATAGCAAAACATTGAACACTACTAAATCTCCACCTTAACATTAAAGTGTACTTAACACAGCTTCTCGTGTTAATCTTGAGTATCTATAGAGTAGTGTTGTTCCTTCATATCTCCCAAGAGTCTTTAGTTTATCATATTTATAAAAGACAGATACACTGTACCGATTCTTTCTGAAAACAGCCGAGTCCGTGGAGGCGTGCAGTGGGTGGAGCTAAAGACACACACACACACACACACACAAATATGCACTTATGCGCCGATTGCCAACAAAACACACACATTTGATGCAGTTTCCACTCATGACCGGGAACAAACACAGACACTTGCAGAACTCCGGAAACACAAACTGCATCCACTGTTCCCTTAACTCTGGTTTATTTGTGAAGCTGAAAAAGGTGATCTTTCCCACACACACACACACACTTCTTTAGTGACATTGTTGATCTCATGTCTAAAAACACAATGCCTGCGCCGCCGACCGTTCCCGTAATCCGAACCAAGCTCATTGATGGACACGCTCTTGCTCTCGCTCTGGGTGATGTGTGTGTGTGTGTGTGCTCATCCGGGAGAAGTGCCCATAAAAGGAATTCCGCCCTTTATGACATCATACAGGGCGATGCTCAAAAAAGAAAACTTTCCGAAACTTGTTTGAATCCTGAATGAGTGTATTTGGCACAGAATTTGAACATTTATCCTCCCTTTCGAGTGTTGTGGCAAAGCATGCTGGGAAATAGAAATCCCAGCGCAGTTTCAGTTAAATTTAAGTTAGTTTAAATTTAAAGAAACAAGTTCGTAAAACTCAAAACATCGGATAATTATGATCACGTAAAAATTGGTCAGTTTTGTAAACTCTAACGAAAAAAGTTCTTAATACTAGAACTAATTTGTTTAATTTAAGTTTACCCTACTCAAACAAATTAATTCTTTTGAGTTGACCAGGCCATTTTAAGGACCGTCTCAATCGCAAAATCCTTCCAGTGCGCTGAAATGGTCAAAACAGTGTCAAAAATGTGATAAAAACTGTTTTTTAATCATACTTCATCATAAACGTATACATTGATAGACAGGTACTGCATATAATGCAGGTATCATTTATTAGTAATTTACAAATAATGTCAGAAATATATCAGTTCTGCGATTGTTCAGACATACCAGTAATGACGTTGACATGTCGCTGGGAAGATTCATCAATGTCCCAATGTGTAGTGAGCCAGGGTCCTTACCAGTGCACCAATTAGTGTACACTATACACCAATGCACAACCGAGGGAGCTGATTGAGAAGTCTTGTTGTCCAATGGTTTCCAGAGGCAGCTGGAAAAGTCCAAGCAGATGGTTATGGGTCGAGAGACTGAGCTGAAGGAAATCCAAAAGGCTGCAGGTGCCCTCAGGGTAAGTTCATGGCTCATTTAAAAGTTTATTTTACCTCAGATTAATAGGCAGAAACTATAAGCCATTGACTTCCCAAAGTGAGTTGAACCATGAACAATGGAAGATGGGACACAAGTTACAACCAAAAAAATGCTTAAAGGATTAGTTCACTTTTAAATAAACTTTTGCTGATAATTTACTCACCCCCATGTCATCCAAGATGTCCATGTCTTTCTTTCTACAGTCGAAAAGAAATTAAGGTTTTGGATGAAAACAGTCCAGGGTTTTAGTCCATATAATGGACTTCAATGGGCTCCAAACGGTTCAAGGTCCAAATGACAGTTTCAATGCAGCTTCAAAGGGCTTTAAACGACACCAGATGATGAATAAGGGTCTTATCAAGCCAAACCATCAGTTTCTGAGAGAAACCCAGCAGTATTTATGCTATTATTTTATCTCTTATCAGACGAACGCGATCGTCTCTGAGCTCTGCCATAACTTCCGCTAAGTGAGGTCAAAATACGAGCGTGGTCATAGATGTATACATAGATGCCTCATTAGCGCTTGTACGGATTAATAGAATGAGGCATCTGCGATCGATATATCTATGACCACGCTCGTATTTTGACCTCACTTAACGGAAGTTATGGCTGAGCTCAGAGATGATCACGTTTGTCTGAAAAGAGGTAAAATAATAGCATAAATACTGCTCGGTTTCTCACAGAAACTGATGGTTTGGCTAGACAAGACCCTTATTCATCATCTGGTGTAGTTTAAAGCCCTTTGAAGCTGCACTGAAACTGCCAATTGGACCTTGAACCGTTTGGAGCCCATTGAAGTCCATTATATGGAGAAAAACCCTGGACTGTTTTCATCCAAAACCTTAATTTATTTTCGACTGCAGAAAGAAAGACATGGACATCTTGGATGACATGGGGGTGAGGAAATTATCAGCAAAAGTTTACTTAAAAGTGAACTAATCCTTTACGTAGATCTGTCATGTCCACCAACAGAACCTGGGTCTAGCCACAGAGGAAGAAGGCAACCGGATCTTTACCGAACTGCTTGGCTTTATACGGAGAAGCCACGCGGAGATGACTGCGCTGGTCCAAACTCAGATGAACGCGGAGTTGGGCCGAATTCAGGGACATTCGGAAGGTCTGGAACAGGAGATCTCAAAGCTGAGGAGGAAACAGTCCGAGCTGGAGGAGCTTTCACATACTGAGGATCACATCCATTTCCTCCAGGTAACAGGTGCTCTGGGAGGGCCAACATCCTGCAAAGTTTAGCTCCAACCCCAATTAAATTCACCTGAACCAATCGAGGATTACCACAATCTTCTACGCCAGAGCTAAACTCTGCAGGACGTTGGCCCTCCAGAACCAGAATTGCGTGAAATGAAGCATGTATTATACATGATCAACAACTGGTAAGTCTTTCGGCCAATGAGGACTTGGGTTGACGTAGTGACTCAGTGATCAGAGATTTGATTCCTTTGCAAGACGCTTAGGATAAAAATGATCCAAATCTGCTGTAGCACCCTTACTCCTGATTATCTCCAAATCTCGTAGGAGGTCCAATCTCGCTGGCCGACTTCTCAGTGTACTGACTTTCCCAGCCTAACTACTAACCCACAGTTCTCTTTCGGAGAAGTGATCAAGTCCCTCTCCTCATTAACAGCACAAATAGAGGACATTTGGAGACTGGAAATGACCAGGGTATTCTCAGCAGGTAATGTTTTATGATTACAAATTTGGTCCACACCAAAGAGGTTTAAAAGGATCTAGTAGTAGTCAAAGTATGGGGCTACTACTACTAGATCGCTGTGGACAAAATTTCCAATCCAAAAGCAACAAGTACTCCCAGAAGTTGCATGGCAGCCAGTCACTGACCTAATAATTGGTGGATTTCGGCATCTTTATCTGAACAGTTGGTACAGTTGGGTGGGCTGAAGTCAAGGGTATACTACAGTCTTAAAAACTAAAGGTTTCGATTTGGCGTCAATAGATCCATGAAGAACTATCCCTGAAACATTCCCATTGCACAAAAGGTTCTTCAGATTGTTGGATGCTTAAACTCTTAACAGAAAGGTTCTTCTGGGGAACCCCAAATTGTCCTATTGCATTACTACAAAACCCCCCTTTTGGAACCTTTATTTTTTAAGAGAGTAGTTCTCCATGCAATCTATACTCATGGAATCCAAAGGAAAAATTATATTTCATTGCATATGCATTCCCCAGTTCCCCAACACAAAGTTTCTCAGGGAAATGCAACTGTTTTGTGAGGGACCTCAAGAGTTTCTCAGGGGAATGCAAAAGCATTTAAAAATGTAATATTTCCTCTCATCTCATATCTTTTCCATGTCCCCTTAGTGCAGTGATGGGCTAGTCTAGCTCTTGGGGGCCACCGTCCTCCAGACTTTAGCTCCATCCCTTATCAAACACACCTGAAACACTGCAGGCAGGTGTGCTTGAGGGGCTCAACTCTGCAGGGACAGTTGGTCATGCCTAATGCCGCGTTCACACCAAACGCGAATAGAGCGTCTGGAGTGAGTGATTTCAATGTTAAGTCAGCGGAAAGGCATGTTGACGCGCGAATGAAAGTCCTGCGGTGCGATGGACGCGATTCCGCCTCATTCGTGCGCCCAGTTCGCGCAAATGACGCAAATTTGACGCGAATTGAGCGTCTTGCGCGAGTGGTGCTTTTTGTGCATTCACGCGTTTGAAGCTAATTCGCGTCTGACGCCTGAGTTTAAATTTTTTTACTTTGCCGTCAATTCGCGCCGCGTTAACCAATCAGGAGCCTGCTCGCTGCTGTCACATGGTGAAGTGACGTGATGAGAAACCCTGCATAATTTAAAAATACTAATAGTAGTTTTAAGACTTTTTCAGGTGAGAATGTAGTTGTTTAAAGCTCAAGTCTGTGGTTTATTTATAAAGAGAGCGCCTATTTAAAAAAATATATATATTGCGTTTTTGGAGTTGCTCAGCGCTCATTAACCCCGGCGAGAGCAGCCTTTCCTCAGCCAGTCCTTCTGCCGTCCTGTAGGGGTTAAACATCAGATATAATTCGTCTTGTCTAGATCTAACGGCCCATCTTTGGTGTCATGAATCTAGCATCATAGTATATTTTGTTGCTTGCCAAATCGTTTTGACTGAGGGCAAAGAGAAGTTTCATAACTTTATTTTTTAAGGAAATTTAAATATACATGCAGTGAAGATAATGTAAGAGTTGCCTGGGCCACATTTGTGTGGCTATTCATGTTTAATATATATTTTTAATGAAAATGAAAAGAGGCAGAGTTGTGTTTTATGACAGAGCGGGGCACAACCTAACGCTTTTTGACTTTCTCAGTTTGTGTAAATCCACTTGGGGTTTAGAGTATTTATTTTTTCCCACATTAATTGCACACGTCTAGTACAATTATGTGGTTTTGTTTCATTAATACAGTGTATACTTTTTTCTTGATTTACCCCGAAAGAATGGAAGTGAAATGTGACAACATGCCCCATAGGTGGGGTACATTGTAACATGACCAAATAACAGCTTAAAATGTTATCTGATATAATCAAAAAAATATACAAGAAAAACTCAAATATTTTGTCAACAAAATACAATTATTAACTTTTTAAAATAAAATAAAGGCATTTTTTAATCATTAAAAATATTCGCATTTTTGAGTTTGACAACAAACACATCGCTAAAACAGCTAAACAGCATATTTAAAAACATAATAATAATTAAGCATTTCTGAAAATTAACTCTAAGACATTATTCACCCTTTTCTCATGGTTTCGCTAAATAATTCATAAAAGTTTAGAATATAATGGCATATTTCTAATAGGGGCTCATTTTAACGCATCTGCGCAACTGGGATTTAAATCTTAGCTTGTGTCTTCTGCTGTTAGATCAGCATTAAAGAACATCTCAGCTGTTAAATAAGAAATATAAGATTACAATAATATCGGATTTGTCTTATTTTAAATAAACACAAAAAAACAGAGATGAAAACTAAACTTAAGTAAGAAATTTACCTTTGCTCTGGTTAAATACAAGTTCAGTAATATCTTCCACAGATTGTTTAATTTTGGCGCAATATTTTCTCTAAATAATGTTGATATGGCAACCAGTAAATACACTGAGTTCATTCTGGCATGTGTGGAAAGGGTTAAAACATGCGTGTTACAACTAACCCCGCGTTAGGTTGTGCCCCGCGCTCACCAATTTCTCCTGGACCGCCTCCTGGATCTATTTCGCCTCAAATGCTCGATTTATACGTGTGTCCAATTCGCTGAGGATGGATTCAAAATGTTCAAGTGTCCAACTAGATGCGATTTTGACGCTCTAATCGCGTTTGGTGTGAACGCAGCATAACATGGTACTTCACAAAATCCTACATGCCCCCCCTTGTGAAAGTCTGCATATTTCCAAATAACCAATCCATTCTCTCTCTAGTGACTGCGGAGAAGATCCTACTGCCGCTAGAACCCAAAACGAGGGAGGACTTTCTACAGTGTAAGTCATTCCTTTTGCTTACATTTAAAAAGAACCAAAACTTCCCCAATGAAAGGCAAATTACCTCCCTATTCCTTAGGTGTGATTTCCCCCCTCCCCAAACCAGTTCAGCTCAGCCGATTGTAAAGAATTCATTGGTCAAGTCAATCACAGGTCTGATTGCCTACACAATGCTACAACAAATCCTAACTCCTGACCCTCCCTACACTCTTACCTTAACCAATGAAATTGGCTGGAAGTCGGGATATGCGCTGAGCTGGATTGGTGGGAACAATCACTCCTCCCTTAGTCCATGGATGGTCCGGTATCCTGCGGAGATTAGCTCCAACACACCTGCGTTTAGCCTTAGTAATCCTAAAGGCATTGATTGGCTTGTTAAGGTGTGTTTGAATAGGGATGGAGTTCAATTCTACAGGACCGACGTTGCCCATCCCTTCCTTAGTCCTTGATTAATTACCGAAGTTTAAGGGTGTGTTCACACTTGTAGTTCGGTTCGCTTGTTCCTAAAAACATTTTAGCCCTGGTCCGCTTAGCATTCACATTGGCATTTTAACACCGAACCTAAAGATACCAAACCTAAAGGCGTAGGGATATGTTCACAACCTGATTGGTTGGATTTTATTACAAATATTTTGCGTTGGAACTTAACGACCATCCAAAACAATGCTGTGTGCTGGGATAAACGCGCTTGATGTATGTGCGTAGCCTACATATGATGGCATTTTAACCAGCTGAGAACTTGGCTGAACGTCAGATGTATAAGGCACACTTAACTGGAAACACTTCAGGAGTTTTAAAGTCGTCCTCTATGCAAGACTACACACACACACAAAAACCAAGATCTGCTGCGAGGAGACGCGGTTCTGACGCCTGTACTGAACTCTAATGGGCAACATTACAGCTATGACAAGAAGAGACAGGTATGCTTGAGCATTCTGTCCTTTTTAGGGTCGCACCTTATGACATCCTGTCCTGTTTTTGGTTCGTTCACATGACTTTGGTCCGTGTTCTTTTCAGCCTTAACATGCCAAGTGTAAACTCACCCCAAGTTCTGTCTTACATACTAAAGCCCCTTTTCCACCGAAATTACCCGGAGCAATTTCCCCCCAGACCTGTTGCTGTAGTACAGGGGGGGGCAATTCCAGTCCTCGAGGGCCACTGTCCTGCTGAGTTTAGCTCCGACCCCTAATCAAACACACCTGAACCAGCTAATCAATGTCTTCAGGATTACTAGAAGGCCACAGGCAGGTGAGTTTTATCAGGGTTGGATTGACAGTGGCCCTCGAGGACTGGAATTGCCCATCCCTGCTGTAGTACCACTGTTGAAGTACCGAGAAGATTAGTCCGGTGACTTGGACCAGTGGCGCAAAAAGTGGGTATGCGCTACACCTTGGGGGCGCCAAAGCGAAAAATATTTATATATATATATATATATATATTCTATATGTAGCTGCTGTTGTGCGTTTCTAAATCATTTCTTTATTTCCTCAATATTATATAACATTTTAGAGGACTAACAGGCTAGAGTAGGCGCCCTCATAAGATTCCATAATGGAATTTTGGAAAATAATGGAATATCGCGAGTGGGCGCACCGGTGGCAAGCCAAAGTGTTCATATACGCTTGTGCGGGCGTCTGATTGCGCATTGACAGCCTGCGATTTGACAGCATTTGACGCTTCAAAGCGCACGTCCTCGACGCGTGATTTGCTATTTAAAAAATTCGCGTTTCAGTTTTCCGTGACCCCAGAGCGCACGTTAAGAACACGCGCTTATATGGTAAATCATGCGTCGAGGACGCCCACTAGGAGTCGGACAAAACGCACGTTAATAACGTGTAGGCTAAACAGGTAAACCAAACAGGCTGTGCATACTTGTTCTTTAGTTACAACAAAAGTGATCTTGCCACTATCGTCCTGTCAAACATCTCCCTCGCGGCTATGGTTACAGTTACAGTAAAATTAAAATTCACCATCATCGGTTCCCATCCTCAGCCGATCTGCATGAGTTTTTGCAATGACCATCAACACTAGATTAATGGGCAAGTGAAAAGGCACGCCATGTCACAATTTAGCAGGAACTAAAGAGGTTTAGTAATTATCATAAGTTAGGTATCATTTGAAAGATTACAAACTCAAAATTCATCCTGTGAAAACTGTTTCGAAATCGTACATTGTGTTACCATGGAAACAGTACTCTTAATTATTCTAGTGGGCTCCTCCCCCTAGTGGGCGCCATCATGTTTCATATTTCAAAAATTAATTTAACGACTTTATAATAAAAATCTTTTCCAATCTTGACAAAACGCATATCGTCGGAAAGGTCTGAGTCTCAAGGGTCCATATTTGGTGACTTTTTTGCGATATTTGGACAGAAATTTACAGGAAAATGCATCAATAAACAATCAATGGAATTTGAATGACAACCGGTGGCTGTTTTTGGTACAGCGCCCTAAACAAAATCTCATGGGAACTTCAATTTTTGTGATGTCAACTTCAAATTTGGAACACAACTTGGTTAGACATATGGCTTTGATTTTATAGTAAATTTAGATTAAAATTTTTTTTGTAAAATATATATTTTATATGAAATAAAAAATAATTAGTGCAGTATTTTTAATTTACAGAAAATTTTAACTTCCATAACTTTTTCACACTTTCATATTCTTGCTTTCACTTCTGCTTTAAAACAAGACCAAACTTAGGTCTATAATCCAAAGCATTCTTTAAAGCTACACTGTGTGATATTTTCCCCCATCTAGTGGTGAAAAGGTATATGACCATCCAGTGAATATTAGTTTCTGTTCCTCTCAATTCTGATTTCATTTTAACTCCTACGGTGGCCGATTTAGTCCAAGATTAATATGGCTTCCAGTTCGTCCTCGTCCACATTCGACACGGTGCCATCGCGTGTTAAAACGCCAAAGGCGAAGCTTGAATTTACGGGTATGTCCCTCTTTGGCTAATGTACTTGCAAGATGGAGGGGCAACATGGCGACCGCCATTCGAACCCTCACCCGTATGTATTTTCAATGGCATATTATAAACTTACGAGAATACTTTATTACTTGAAAGAAGTAAATATACATTAATGAGCACATATATTTTTTGAAAGAACTAAGTGTTTTTAGCTAAGAATAAACTAAAAAAGTTACACAGTGTAGCTTTAAGTTTGGATAGTGCATTTTCTTGTGTATTCTCAAAAAGGGGGGTGACAGTTAAGGGGTTAAAAATATGATACGAAGTTAAGGGCACTTACCAGGACACACGGCTCGGGAGGGCATTTATATTTCCCAGGTTCCCATGGACATCCCTTCTAAACACAATTTAATGTGTTGGACAACCTGGAGAAATATAAATGCCCTCCCGAGTCGGGCGATGTACTTACCTCATGAGGGAGATCCAAGTCTTTACATCTTCACCTTGTTTCTCATCTGCCACCAGTTCAGGTTGCCTTGAGTCTGGACCCAAACACGGCCCACAGGAACCTCCGGTTGACGGAGCAGAACCGGGCTGTGGACTGCAGCACTGAGCCCCAGTCTTACCCAGAACACCAGGACCGGTTCCAGTGGTGGGCGCAGGTGCTGAGCAGGGAAGGTCTGATGGGCCGCTGCTACTGGGAGGTCGTCTGGACCGGGCATTACGGGGCCGATATCGCCCTGTCCTACAAGGACATCTGCAGAACGGGCCAAGACGACCACAGCGGGTTTGGGTACAACAGCCAATCCTGGAGTCTGGACTGCTCCATATTCAGATATGCCCTGGTGCACGATAACGAGGAGGTGGAGGTCAGAGTCCCCCTGTCCCACCGGATCGGGGTGTATCTGGACCACCGGGCCGGCCTTCTGTCCTTCTACAGCGTCTCGGACTCCATGATCCCCCTACACAGAGTCCAGACCCGGTTCACTCAACCCCTTTACCCGGGATTTGGGCTCTTTCAGGGATCAACTGCTAAATTTGCTGAACTGAAAGTAGTTGAAAGACCCAAGACAAGTATAAAGCAAAGACACAGGAAAACTGCCAAGAGAAGCAAGAATCACAGATGAGGAGAGAGAGACGCCAGCAGTCCTGAGTAGACAATGATGTTTATTAAAGGGATAGTTCACCCAAAAAATGAAAATGACCCCATGATTTACTCAAGCATTCCGAGGTGTAAATTACTTTCTTCTTTCAGACAAATACAGAGTTATATTAAACCAGTTCAGCTCTGCTGTATGTTTTGAATTTTTTTTGTCCATCTGTCCGTCCTCCGTCCATCTGTCTGTCCGTCTGTCCATCTATCTATCTGTCCGTCTGTCCATCTATCTATCTGTCCGTCTGTCCATCTATCTATCTGTCCGTCTGTCCATCTATCTGTCCGTCTGTCCATCTATCTATCTGTCCGTCTGTCTGTCCATCTATCTGTCCGTCTGTCCATCTATCTATCTGTCCGTCTGTCTGTCCATCTATCTGTCTGTCCATCTATCTGTCTGTCTGTCTGTCCGTCCATCTATCTGTCCGTACATCTATCTGTCTGTCTGTCCATCTATCTATCTGTCTGTCCATCTATCTGTCTGTCCGTACATCTATCTGTCTGTCTGTCTGTCCATCTATCTATCTATCCGTCTGTCCGTCCATCTATCTATCTATCTATCTATCTATCTGTCTGTCCGTCCATCTATCTGTCTGTCTGTCCATCTATCTGTCTGTCTGTCCATCTATCTATCTGTCCGTCTGTCTGTCCATCTATCTGTCCGTCTGCCTGTCCATATATCTATCTGTCTGTCCATCTGTCTGTCTGTCCATCTATCTATCTGTCTGTCCATCTATCTATCTGTCCGTCTGTCCATATATCTATCTGTCTGTCCATCTATCTCTCTGTCTGTCTGTCCATCTATCTGTCTGTCTGTCTGTCCATCTATCTATCTGTCTGCCTGTCCATATATCTATCTGTCTGTCCATCTATCTATCTGTCCGTCTGTCCATCTATCTGTCTGTCTGTCCATCTATCTATCTATCTGTCCGTCTGTCCATCTATCTGTCCGTCTGTCCATCTATCTATCTGTCCGTCTGTCCATCTATCCGTCTGTCTGTCCATCTATCTCTCTGTCTGTCTGTCTGTCTGTCCATCTATCTATCTGTCCATCTATCTGTCCGTCTGTCCATCTATCTGTCTGTCTGTCTCTGTCCATCTATCTATCTGTCCATCTATCTGTCCGTCTGTCCATCTATCTGTCTGTCTGTCTCTGTCCATCTATCTATCTGTCCGTCTGTCCATCTATCTGTCCGTCTGCCTGTCCATATATCTATCTGTCTGTCCATCTATCTATCTGTCTATCCATCTGTCTGTCCGTCTAGCTATCTGTCTGTCCATCTATCCGTCTGTCTGTCCATCTATCTATCTTTCCGTCTGTCTGTCCATCTATCTATCCCTCTGTCTGTCCATCTATCTGTCTGTCTGTCTGTCCATCTATCTATCTGTCCGTCTGTCTGTCCATATATCTGTCCGTCTGCCTGTCCATATATCTATCTGTCTGTCCATCTATCTATCTGTCCGTCTGTCTGTCCATCTGTCTAGCTATCTGTCTGTCTGTCTGTCCATCTGTCTGTCTGTCCGTCTAGCCATCTGTCCCTGTCCATCTACCTATCTGTCCATCTATCTGTCCGTCTGTCTGTCCATCTATCTGTCCGTCTGTCCATCTGTCTGTCCATCTATCTGTCTGTCCATCTGTCTGTCCGTCTATCTGTCTGTCCGTCCATCTATCTGTCTGTCCATCTATCTATCTGTCTGTCCGTCCATCTATCTGTCTGTCCGTCCATCTATCTGTCTGTCTGTCCATCTATCTATCTGTCCGTCCATCTATCTGTCTGTCCATCTATCTATCTGTCCGTCTGTCTGTCCATCTATCTGTCTGTCTTTCCATCTATCTATCTGTCCATCTGTCTGTCCATCTATCTATCTGTCCGTCTGTCTGTCCATCTATCTGTCTGTCCATCTGTCCGTCCATCTATCTGTCTGTCCATCTATCTATCTGTCCGTCTGTCTGTCCATCTATCTATCTGTCTGTCTGTCTGTCCATCTATCTGTCTGTCCATCTATCTATCTGTCCGTCCATCTATCTGTTTGTCCATCTATCTATCTGTCCGTCTGTCTGTCCATCTATCTATCTGTCTGTCCATCTATCTATCTGTCCATCTGTCCGTCCATCTATCTATCTGTCCATCTGTCCGTCCATCTATCTGTCTGTCCATCTATCTATCTGTCCGTCTGTCTGTCCATCTATCTATCTGTCCGTCTGTCTGTCCATCTATCTGTCTGTCCATCTATCTATCTGTCCGTCTGTCTGTCCATCTATCTATCTGTCCATCTGTCCGTCCATCTATCTGTCTGTCCATCTATCTATCTGTCCGTCTGTCTGTCCATCTATCTGTCTGTCCATCTATCTATCTGTCTGTCCGTCCATCTGTCCGTCCATCTATCTGTCTGTCCATCTATCTATCTGTCCGTCCATCTATCTGTCTGTCCATCTATCTATCTGTCTGTCCATCTATCTATCTATCTGTCCGTCTGTCTGTCCATCTATCTGTCTGTCTTTCCATCTATCTATCTGTCCATCTGTCTGTCCATCTATCTATCTGTCCGTCCATCTATCTGTCTGTCCATCTATCCATCTGTCCGTCTGTCTGTCCATCTATCTGTCTGTCCATCTATCTATCTGTCCATCTATCTATCTATCTGTTTGTCCATCTATCTATCTGTCCATCTGTCTGTCCATCTATATCTGTCTGTCTGTCCATCTATCTGTCTGTCCATCTATCTGTCTGTCCATCTATCTATCTGTCCGTCTGTCTGTCCATCTATCAGTCTGTCTGTCCATCTATCTATCTATCTGTCTGTCCATCTATCTATCTGTCCATCTATCTATCTATCTATCTATCTATCTATCTATCTATCTGTCTGTCCATCTATCTATCTGTCCATCTGTCTATCTGTCTGTCCATCTATCTATCTGTCCGTCTGTCTGTCCATCTATCTATCTGTCCGTCTGTCTGTCCATCTATCTATCTGTCCGTCTGTGTGTCCATCTATCTATCTGTCTGTCTGTCCATTTATCCATCTGTCTGTCCATCTATCTATCTGTCTGTCCATCTATCTATCTGTCCGTCTGCCAGTCCATATATATATCTATCTGTCTGTCCATCTATCTGTCTGTCTGTCCATCTATCTATCTGTCTGTCTGTCTGTCCATCTATCTATCTGTCCGTCTGTCTGTCCATCTATCTGTCTGTCCATCTATCTGTCTGTCTGTCTGTCCATCTATCTGTCTGTCTGTCCATCTATCTATCTGTCTGTCTGTCCATCTATCTGTCTGTCCGTCTGCCTGTCCATATATCTATCTGTCTGTCCATCTATCTATCTGTCCGTCCATCTATCTGTCTATCCATCCGCCTATCTATCTGTCTGTCCGTCCATCTATCAGTCTGTCTGTCTGTCCATCTATCTATCTATCTATCTGTCTGTCCATCTATCTATCTGTCCATCTGTCTATCTGTCTGTCCATCTATCTATCTGTCTGTCCATCCGCCTATCTATCTGTCTGTCCGTCCATCTATCAGTCTGTCTGTCTGTCCATCTATCTATCTGTCTGTCCATCTATCTATCTGTCCATCTATCTGTCTGTCCATCTATCTATCTGTCCGTCTGTCTGTCCATCTATCTATCTGTCCGTCTGTCTGTCCATCTATCTATCTGTCTGTCCATCTGTCTGTCTGTCCATCTATCTATCTATCTGTCTGTCTGTCCATCTATCTATCTGTCCGTCTGTGTGTCCATCTATCTGTCCGTCTGCCAGTCCATATATCTATCTGTCTGTCCATCTATCTGTCTGTCTGTCCATCTATCTATCTGTCCGTCTGTCTGTCTGTCCATCTATCTGTCTGTCTGTCTGTCCATCTATCTATCTGTCTGTCTGTCTGTCCATCTATCTGTCTGTCTGTCCATCTATCTGTCTGTCCGTCTGCCTGTCCATATATCTATCTGTCTGTCCATCTATCTATCTGTCCGTCCATCTATCTGTCTGTCCATCCATCTATCAGTCTGTCTGTCTGTCTGTCCATCTGTCGGTCTGTCCATCCGCCTATCTATCTGTCTGTCCGTCCATCTATCTGTCTGTCTGTCTGTCCGTCCATCTATCTGTCTGTCCATCTATCTGTCCGTCTGTCTGTCTATCCATCTATCTGTCTGTCCGTCCATCTATCTGTCCGTCTGTCTGTCCATCTATCTATCTGTCCGTCTGTCTGTCCATCTATCTGTCTGTCCGTCCATCTATCTGTCTGTCCATCCATCTATCAGTCTGTCTGTCTGTCCATCCGCCTATCTATCTGTCTGTCCGTCCATCTATCTGTCTGTCTGTCTGTCCGTCCATCTATCTGTCTGTCCATCTATCTGTCCGTCTGTCTGTCTATCCATCTATCTGTCTGTCCGTCCATCTATCTGTCCGTCTGTCTGTCCATCTGTCCGTCCATCTATCTGTCTGTCCATCTATCTGTCTGTCTGTCTGTCCGTCCATCTATCTGTCTGTCCATCTATCTGTCCGTCTGTCTGTCTATCCATCTATCTGTCTGTCCGTCCATCTATCTGTCCGTCTGTCTGTCTATCCATCTATCTGTCTGTCCGTCCATCTATCTGTCCGTCTGTCTGTCCATCTGTCTGTCCATCTATCTGTCCGTCTGTCTGTCTATCTGTCCGTCTGTCTGTCTATCCATCTATCTGTCTGTCCGTCCATCTATCTGTCCGTCTGCCTGTCCATCTATCTATCTGTCCGTCTGTCTGTCCATCTATCTATCTATCTGTCCGTCTGTCTATCTATCTATCTGTCCGTCTGTCTGTCCATCTATCTATCTGTCCGTCTGTCTGTCCATCTATCTATCTGTCTGTCCGTCCATCTATCTGTCTATCTGTCTGTCCATCTATCTGTCTATCTGTCTGTCTGTCCGGTTCACCAAATGCTCAATAAAGACGCTCAACACAGGCAAATGTTATCTCAAGGTGCTTTTAATGCTCAGCTACTGAACGCAAAAGAAACAGATCATGCAGAATCTAAAGTTTGGGAAACTAATGAGTGTGATGTTCCCATGACTTACAGTTCATAAACCCTTTGAATCAACCAGAGCTTGAATTCTGGGAAACGCTTTCCCTATGTTTGCCGTGGTTTCCAGATCTATCAGATCTGACTCCCGCATT
>NC_137117.1:40667994-40672994 GCF_949357685.1 Gobio gobio | reverse complement strand
TACCCAGAAGCCCTCAATACTTGGGTGTGGACTTCATGATTATGGGTCATTTACATCTAGCAGTCGCTCTCATTGATCATATCACAGATCATAACACTATGATCAGCTATGACACAATATTCACAAACCGTTGAGCTGACATACATTCACTGGCTTCTGATGCAGGGAGGATATATTTAACTACAATTACACCTATTTCATTAACATTTTAGTATAACGACGTAGTAAAACAACTAAAGATCAAATATGTTTTTTATAAAGTATATATTTATATATATACATATAAATAAAATTAATACAAAACTGTTTATATATATATATATATATATACACAAATAAAATTAATACACTGTAAAGCTGCTTTGAAACAATCTACATTGTTAAAAGCGCTATCTAAATAAAGTTGACTTGACTGTATATATATATAAAAATAAAATGAATACACTGTATATATATAAAAATAACATTAATAAACTGTATATATATATAAAAATAATATTAATAAACTGTATATATAAATAATAACATGAATATACTGTATATATATATATAAAAATAAAATTAATACACTGTGTGTATATAAAAATAACATTAATAAACTGTGTATATATATATATATATATATATATATATATATATATATATATATATATATATATATATATATATATATATAAATTATAATTAATAAACTGTATATATATATATATATATAAAAATTTAATTAATAAAAAAACTATAAATCTTGAAATAGTTTTAAAATATTAAAAACTATAAAACAAATAAAACTGCTCTGATTTCATCTTATTTTAGTACGTTTAATTATATTTTACAAATTATCTATTTTTTAGATTAGAATAGTTGAATTATTGTTTATAATATTAAATCAAAAAAAAAATTTTCAATCGAAATATAGCACTATTTATTATTAATAACTTTTCATCAGTTTGGGAAAGTCTGATATAAGTGAGATGATTCGTGACGTGTGTGTGTGTGTGTGTGAGTGAGTGAGTTATTAATTAAAAGTGATGTTTTTGTGGTTAATTATGGACAGCAGTTGTGTTCAGTGTTCATGAAGCATAAATACGGCTGTGCTATGATGATGATGATGTGCGATTACCGTTAATGTTATCGCAGTAGTAAAAGTGCTCGATGTTGAGGGCGGGGCAAGCGGACACCAGCTCCTGAAGCCCCGCCCCCGTGATGAGCAGACAGCCGGACAGATTGAGATGCTCCAGAACAGGAAGTCCTCCACGCTGAGAGAGACACCTGCAACACACACACACACACTAATAGCACAACGGTCCAATAGCAGTGCAGATATCACAGTGTGGCGTGTTCTGTACCTCAGGCCGAGATCCGTGATCTGATAGCATCCGGATAGGCTGAGGAACCGGAGTGTGCGACTGGCTCCCGATTGGTCAGTCCTGTTGTGCCGCTTGGGGCAAGATTCGCCCTCAAACGAGCATTTAGTCCGAAAATCAACACTGCCCCCTGTGGCCTGGAGGTCACAGTGCGCCTCTCTCACAGTCCAGAGCGGCACATCAGAGGTGCAGCAGGTGGAGTGACCACAGAGGGCGTCGCCCCTTGAGCTGTACTGCCAGTGGGAGGAGCTAATACCAGTCCCGAAGCTCCGCCTCCGGCTCCTCCTACAGCAGCACGAGCTGCTGATGCTGCCACGCCCACTTTCCTGTGCAGACACGCCCCCTCGTCTGCTCCAATCAGCTGCGTCCTCGATGTCGGCTAGTTTCGCCGGATTGAGAACCCACACGTGGGCGGGGCCACATCCTGAGCCACGCCCCCCAGGCCTCCGCTTGAATATGAGATCCTGGCAGCTGCGTCCTATTGGTGGAAGGGAGTGCTCGTCCTGTAGTTTGATGGGAGAGGGCGGGGCTCTGCGATCTGGACTGGAGGCCGATAAATCGCCCAATCCCTGCGACAGAATCTTCAGCGTGCGGTCCGTGATTTTGTCACAACCCGACAGATCCAGGTGCTCCAGAGAACGACACACCCCCAACTCTGCCCAGCTGGAGAAACACAACACAATCAACACACACACACACACACACACACACACACACACACACACACACACACCGATGTGCCAAACGTTTAGATCAGCCAATCAGAAGAAGGGCCAACCTGTAAAAGGCGGAGTCAGAGACGTCAGTCTGCGTGAGGTTCAGGTGAGTCAGGTTCGGGCACAAACTGAGGATCTGGCGCACCTGAAAGGAGAAATTATTATTATATTCATTTATAGTTCCTTAAGGAGGGAGTTATTGAATCATTCATTCAAGAGATTCGCTCAAAAAAAAGTGATTCATCCAGTAATGAAACATTTATGAGTGAGTCATTGAATCATTCACTCAAGAGATTTGTTCAAAAACACTGATTCATCCAGTAATGAAACATTTATGAGTGAGTCAGTGAATCATTCACTCAAGAGATTTGTTCAAAAACGCTGATTCATCCAGTAATGAAACATTTATGAGTGAGTCAGTGAATCATTCACTCAAGAGATTTGTTCAAAAACACTGATTCATCCAGTAATGAAACATTTATGAGTGAGTCAGTGAATCATTCACTCAAGAGATTTGTTCAAAAACGCTGATTCATCCAGTAATGAAACATTTATGAGTTAGTCATTTTATCATTCATTCAAGAGATTCGCTCAAAAACACTGATTCATCCAGTAATGAAACATTTATGAGTGAGTCATTGAATCATTCATTCAAGAGATTTGTTAAAAAACGCTGATTCATCCCAGTAATGAAACATTTATGAGTGAGTCAGTGAATCCTTCACTCAAGAGATTTGTTCAAAAACGCTGATTCATCCAGTAATGAAACATTTATGAGTGAGTCATTGAATCATTCATTCAAGAGATTTTTTCAAAAACGCTGATTCATCAGGTAATGAAACAAGTGAGTCTTAAGGAGTGAGTTATTGAATCATTCGTTCAAGAGATTCGCTCAAAAACGCTGATTCATCAAGTAATGAAACATTTATGAGTGAGTCAGTGAATCATTCATTCAAGAGATTTGTTCAAAAACACTGATTCATCAGGTAATGAAACAAGTGAGTCTTAAGGAGTGAGTTATTGAATCATTCGTTCAAGAGATTCGCTCAAAAACGCTGATTCATCCAGTAATGAAACATTTATGAGTGAGTCATTGAATCATTCATTCAAGAGATTTGTTCAAAAACGCTGATTCATCAGGTAATGAAACAAGTGAGTCTTAAGGAGTGAGTTATTGAATCATTCGTTCAAGAGATTCGCTCAAAAACGCTGATTCATCAAGTAATGAAACATTTATGAGTGAGTCATTGAATCATTCATTCAAGAGATTTGTTCAAAAACACTGATTCATCAGGTAATGAAACAAGTGAGTCTTAAGGAGTGAGTTATTGAATCATTCGTTCAAGAGATTCGCTCAAAAACGCTGATTCATCAAGTAATGAAACATTTATGAGTGAGTCAGTGAATCATTCACTCAAGAGATTTGTTCAAAAACACTGATTCATCCAGTAATGAAACAAGTGAAGTCTTTATGAGTCACTGAATCATTCACTCAAGAGATTTGTTCAAAAACGCTGATTCATCCAGTAATGAAACATTTATGAGTTAGTCATTTTATCATTCATTCAAGAGATTCGCTCAAAAACACGGATTCATCCAGTAATGAAACAAGTGAAGTCTTTATGAGTGAGTCATTGAATCATTCATTCAAGAGATTTGTTCAAAAACGCTGATTCATCCCAGTAATGAAACATTTATGAGTGAGTCAGTGAATCATTCACTCAAGAGATTTGTTCAAAAACGCTGATTCATCCAGTAATGAAACATTTATGAGTGAGTCATTGAATCATTCATTCAAGAGATTTGTTCAAAAATACTGATTCATCCAGTAATTAAACATTTATGAGTGAGTCATTGAATCATTCACTCAAAAGATTTGTTCAAAAACACTGATTCATCAGGTAATGAAACAAGTAAGTCTTAAGGAGTGAGTTATTGAATCATTCATTCAAGAGATTCGCTCAAAAACGCTGATTCATCGAGTAATGAAACATTTATGAGTGAGTCAGTGAATCATTCATTCAAGAGATTTGTTCAAAAACACTGATTCATCCAGTAATGAAACAAGTGAAGTCTTTATGAGTGAGTTATTGAATCATTCATTCAAGAGATTCGCTCAAAAACGCTGATTCATCGAGTAATGAAACATTTATGAGTGAGTCATTGAATCATTCATTCAAGAGATTTGTTCAAAAACGCTGATTCATCCCAGTAATGAAACATTTATGAGTGAGTCATTGAATCATTCACTCAAGAGATTTGTGAGTGAGTCATTGACTCTTGTGCTCAGTTGTGCTCAGTTCTATGTTAAGGGAGGTGGTGTTAATGGCTCATGACGCACCATCTTGCTGGAGACGGTGGAGCTGTAGGCCAGGCTGAGCGAGCGCACGGACGGCCCCACGGTGGGCAGGAGCTTCTGGATCATCCCGTTGAGCAGCTCCTTCTCCCTCTGGACCGCACTGATGGCCGGAGAGCCCTCGGACGCCTCCTCTGCACACACACAGGAACACACACACGGCTGAGCCACGGCCCACGGCATCATGGGAAGTGTAGTTCTGAGCGAGGCTCACCTGATTCGTCCACGTCTGCGTCCTCGTCCCACTCCTGATAGGCCCGTCCCTCGTCCTGGAGACTCTTCACCCAATCGTCATCCGGCTCCTGGTCCGGCTCGCCCGGAGGACCACAGTAATAATCACCTGGAGACACAACCAATGACATCTGACCTATACTGGGAGAGATACTGCTTCCCACAATGCAACACACTCAACTCAATTTTCATTAGAAATGTAAAACAACCCTTTTATATCTCATTTGACTGGACAACATGAGCTGAATTAAGCATATTATTAATTTAGCTAATAAAAAAAAAAAAAATTAAAAAAAAAAAAGCAGGATATATACATTTTTAGAATTATAAAAA
>NC_137117.1:40642994-40665494 GCF_949357685.1 Gobio gobio | reverse complement strand
ATCTCAACCGATACCAACATTTAGACCGATACCAATAACCGATATATTGGCCAATAAATAAAAAAAATCTAAATTTATATACTTTAAAGCAATTCAAACCCATCATGTCTCATCTGAAGGAAATTAACATTATTTATCGGCTTTAATATAATGGAAGAATTTTCTTATAGTGCCGATAACATTAAAAATAAATATATATCGGCCGATACCGATATATATTGTGCATTCCTAAATATGATACATGCCATTAGTAAGACATTAATAGTTTTATTTATCAAGGACGCATTAAATTGTTTAAAAGTGACATTAAAAGACATTTATTTAAAACTTGGATTTAGATTTATCGGCCAAAATATCGGTTATCGGCTTTCAAATATAGAGAATTATGGGTATCGGCCAAAATTTACCCTGATGCTTTTTAGGAAACGCAGCATTCAAGGTGGTATGTACAAACTTTTTCACCGATATGGAAATTTTGGCCGATATCGATACTTCTTAATTTTTGAAGCCGATAACCGATATATTGTCTGATAAATCTAAATCCAATTTTTTATTTAATTTTTGAGAGCTTGATTACTCACCATTAAATCCATGACCCAAGCACACAATTATGACAATTCTCATTATAATTGTATGTAGCTTATATGACATTTGCGCTTGCAACTGTATTTATTAGACGCTAATATAGTTATCGTTCGCTGGTGTGGACATTAATATAGTTATTGTCAGCCGGTGTGGACGTTAATATAGTTATTGTTATAGTTATCGGCTGCTGGTTTGGACGTTAATATAGTTATCATTATAGTTATCGTCCGCTGGTGTGCACGCTAATATAGTTATAATTATAGTTATAGTTATCGTCAGCTGGTGTGGACACTAATATAGTTATCATTATAGTTATCGTCAGCTGGTGTGGACACTAATATAGTTATTGTTATTGTTATCGTCAGCTGGTGTGGACACTAATATAGTTATTGTTATAGTTATCGTCAGCTGGTGTGGACACTAATATAGTTATTGTTATAGTTATCGTCAGCTGGTGTGGACACTAATATAGTTATAGTTATCGTCCGCTGGTGTGGACACTAATATAGTTATTGTTATAGTTATCGTCAGCTGGTGTGGACACTAATATAGTTATTGTTATAGTTATCGTCAGCTGGTGTGGACACTAATATAGTTATTGTTATAGTTATCGTCAGCTGGTGTGGACACTAATATAGTTATTGTTAAAGTTATCGTCAGCTGGTGTGGACACTAATATAGTTATTGTTATAGTTATCGTCAGCTGGTGTGGACACTAATATAGTTATAGTTATCGTCCGCTGGTGTGGACACTAATATAGTTATAGTTATCGTCCGCTGGTGTGGACACTAATATAGTTATTGTTATAGTTATCGTCAGCTGGTGTGGACACTAATATAGTTATCATTATAGTCCAAACTTTTGAAATATATATATATATATATACAGGTTCGATTTTTATCTGAATCTCAGGATATACTTTATAAAATAAATCAAAGGACGTCACGCTACGTCATTAAATACTCCTGGACCCATTTTTAGTAAAAGATGTGCGTTTTTAAAGACTAATTTGAATGAGAAGCTGCTGTTTGTCTAATGTAGTATCAGTATGATGTGAAATATTAAACACGAGTCTCACCTCCTCTTCCTCCTTCATATGAGGAAGGAAATCCTGAGTGAACGCCTCAAGCCTCTCCTTCAGCTGCTGCGCATAATTCAGCTGCTCGTACTCGCTCTGAAACACAACATCATCATCATCATCATCACGCTGAAGAAGAGCAGGAAGAAGATCTGCAGTTCTTCTCTACATCAGTGTCAGTAGGCGTTTCTCAATGTCAAGGAAGGATCCTCGGAAGCCAGAATTCCGAGGATGCTACGTCATCGACGTCCGTCGAAGGACTGTTCCAATGTCGAGGATCCTCGGAATTTCAACCAAGGTCTGAGTCCTTCGTTCGAAAAATATGCCATATACAGGAAAGGATGCATAAGAGTAGACTTCGCGCACTTAGCGTTCTCAAATCACCCACAATCCTATGCGCGCAGCTTTGCTATCTTGTTCAAAAAATACAAATTATCGGACGTTGGCGGAGTCGGAGCGTTAACGGGGCAATATGCTTTCAGGTGTAAGTATTTACGTTACCAAACATTTGTTATAACCGTAGTAAATATAAGTAAAGTTTAACTTGTAAATGCCAGTACAAATTACAACCGTATACAAATGACGTTATTGATAACGGACGCTAACGGACCTTTTCACTGACGTAATGAGGCTGACGTGCACTTGCTAGCCTGTTCCATTTGCCTGTTCTCCGAATGCTTAAGAGGAGCCTCGCCTAGCCTCTGAAGGAAGTGACTTGGAAGGATCCTTGACATTGAGAAACACCTATTGTTTCTGAACTCCTGCAACGCCTCCATCTTGAGTTTTCCTCCGGGAACCAACACGTCACAATATTCCTCATTATAATAATTAATGGGAAGCATAACGATGTGGGGCCTGTTTGAGTGAGTTAGTCGTGTGTTGAAACTGCCGGTTATGGTAAAGGGGCGGGACATTTCCCAAACGCCAATCACAACACACTGCTCCAGCCGACCAATCAGAGCACAGTGTGCTTCTCAGAAGGAGGGGCTTCATAGAGACAGGAAGTAAACAGAGTTACTGACAGACTGGGAAGAGAGGAGCCGCAACACTGGAGGATATGAGGAATAATCAACATTACAGCAGCAGAACCTGCTCTAGGAGAGACACACACACACACACACACACACACACACACACACACACACACGGCCGGCATAACAAGTCCTCTTTAAAATAGACTATTGATTTCTAATGAGTCAGTTTGCTCAGCACATTTCAGCTGAAAGAGACCCAAGGCGTTTCCACTGCAGGTCATTGTGTGCTGTCATGATTGCAGGACTAAAGACGACGACGCACCACAAATGAGCCTGAGCACATTCACACCCTCAACTTAATGACAACGTTCTTCTGTAACATGAAAGGCACACAGATCAGGCGTAACATTATGACTGGTGAATCTCAGTTTGTTGTGTATGGGGCGGCATAGCCACTGACCAGTGCCCATGCTGACCCCGCCAACAGTGGCACGTGATACGGGTTAATACCCAATCAGTCCAGCCCTTTATCGTTAACTAGAAAGGGACATGGTGATGTAAAAAATATGGGACGGGGAAAAATATTAATATTTCAATGCTTTTGCGGTCACTCGCTAAAGTTTGTGCGTTAGCTCGCTCGCTAAAGTTTAAAGTTTGGCCGTTCGCTCGCTCGCTAAAGTTTGGCAGTCGCTCGCTCGCTAAAGTTTGGCAATCGCTCGCTCGCTAAAGTTTGGCAATCGCTCGCTCGCTAAAGTTTGGCAATCGCTCGCTCGCTAAAGTTTGTGCGTTCGCTCGCTAAAGTTTGGCAGTCGCTCGCTCGCTAAAGTTTGGCAGTCGCTCGCTCGCTAAAGTTTGGCAGTCGCTCGCTCGCTAAAGTTTGGCAGTCGCTCGCTCGCTAAAGTTTGGCAGTCGCTCGCTCGCTAAAGTTTGGCAATCGCTCGCTAAAGTTTGGCAATCGCTCGCTCGCTAAAGTTTGGCAGTCGCTCGCTCGCTAAAGTTTGGCAGTCGCTCGCTCGCTAAAGTTTGGCAATCGCTCGCTCGCTAAATTTTGGCAGTCGCTCGCTCGCTAAAGTTTGGCAGTCGCTCGCTCACTAAAGTTTGGCAGTCGCTCGCTCGCTAAAGTTTGGCGCTCGCTCGCTAAAGTTTGGCAATCGCTCGCTAAAGTTTGGCAATCGCTCGCTCGCTAAAGTTTGGCAATCGCTCGCTCGCTAAAGTTTGGCAGTCGCTCGCTCGCTAAATTTTGGCAGTCGCTCGCTCGCTAAAGTTTGGCAGTCGCTCGCTCACTAAAGTTTGGCAGTCGCTCGCTCGCTAAAGTTTGGCGCTCGCTCGCTAAAGTTTGGCAATCGCTCGCTAAAGTTTGGCAATCGCTCGCTCGCTAAAGTTTGGAGTTTCCCTCGCTCGCTAAAGTTTGGCAATCGCTCGCTCGCTAAAGTTTGGAGTTTCCCTCGCTCGCTAAAGTTTGGAGTTTCCCTAACTCGCTAAAGTTTGGCCGTTCGCTCGCTCGCTAAAGTTTGGCCGTTCGCTCGCTCGCTAAAGTTTGGCCGTTCGCTCGCTCGCTAAAGTTTGGGCGTTCGCTAAAGTTTGTGCGTTCGCTCGCTCGCTAAAGTTTGGGCGTTCGCTCGCTAAAGTTTGGGCGTTTACTCGCTCGCTAAAGTTTGGGCGTTCGCTCGCTCGCTAAAGTTTGGCAGTCGCTCGCTCGCTAAAGTTTGGAGTTTCCCTCGCTCGCCCGCTAAAGTTTGGGCGTTCGCTCGCTAAAGTTTGGGCGTTCGCTCGCTAAAGTTTGGCCGTTCGCTCGCTAAAGTTTGGCCGTTCGCTCGCTCGCTAAAGTTTGGGCGTTCGCTCGCTCGCTAAAGTTTGGGCGTTCGCTCGCTCGCTAAAGTTTGGCAGTCGCTCGCTCGCTAAAGTTTGGGCGTTCGCCCGCTCGCTAAAGTTTGTGCGTTCGCTCGCTCGTTAAAGTCTGTGCGTTCGCTCGCTCGCTAAAGTTTGGGCGTTCGCTCGCTCGCTAAAGTTTGGGCGTTCGCTCGCTCGCTAAATTTGGGCGTTCGCTCGCTCGCTAAAGTTTGGCAGTCGCTCGCTCGCTAAAGTTTGGAGTTTCCCTCGCTCGCTCGCTAGCTAAAGTTTGGCCGTTCGCTCGCTCGCTAAAGTTTGTGCGTTCGCTCGCTAAAGTTTGGCCGTTCGCTCGCTAAAGTTTGGCCGCTCGCTCGCTAAAGTTTGGCCGCTCGCTCGCTAAAGTTTGGAGTTTCCCTCGCTCGCTCGCTAAAGTTTGGCCGTTCGCTCGCTCGCTAAAGTTTGTGCGTTCGCTCGCTAAAGTTTGTGCGTTCGCTCGCTAAAGTTTGGCCGTTCGCTCACTAAAGTTTGAGCATCAGAACTGGACCACGGAGCAATGGAAGAAGGTGGCCTGGTCTGATGATCACGTGTTCTTCTACATCTCGTGGATGGCCGGGTGTGTGTGCGTGCCTTACCTGGGGAACACAGGGCACCAGGTGCACTATGGGAAGAAGGCGTGGCGGCGGAGGCAGTGATGCTATGGGCAATGTTCTGCTGGGAAACCTTGGGTCCTCCATCCATGTGGATGTGACTTTGACATGCACCACCTACCTAAGCATTGTTTTATATTGTGCAACTTAACACGACATACGAGTATGAGCGGCGGGCCTCTCCAAACGGTTCAATAACGCCGTAAAACCCGCAGATGAATTGTTTTGATAAGTTGGCATGAGAATTGATTTCAAAACTTAAGTTATTATACACTCAACATCGTCATTCTTTCCATTTTCCGGACAGGAACTCACGGCAGGATTTCCCAATGCTCTGACAATAATCAAGTGGAAAATCCCCAAAATGTGGCAAGATTGGACTGACACGTCAAAATGGACTTTGTCTATTCAATTTAAAGTAGTGCACAGAGTTCATTGGTCCAGAACTAAATTAAACAAAATATTTCCTGACCTTGACCCAACCTGTCTTCGCTGCACAACTGAACCAGCCACACTACTGAACTCTTTCTGGTCCTGTCCCAAACTGTCTGATTTCTGGGGGAAAGTCTTCAAGAGTTTTTCTGTCATTTTCTCTTCACCAGTAGACCCCAATCCCATAACAGCACTGTTTGGTATTTTGCCAGAATCTGTTAAATTAAACTCATTACAGGCCGACAGTGTAGCCTTTGCAACTTTACTGGCAAAACGACTAATTCTAATGAACTGGAAGTCAGTAGCCCCCCTCCCTATCGCCAATGGGTTTTTGATTTTCTACACGCTCTGAAAATGGAAAAGATTCGGTTTGCATTGAGACAAAAACCAAAATTGTTTTTGAAAGTCTGGAGCCCTTTTCTGAAATATTTTAAGGAGACAACACCATCCATTTGAATGGTTTCAATTATATTTCAATTATATGTAATTGAAACAAACTTTTATTTTGGATGCGATTAATCGCGATTAAACTTTTGGGCTGTCAAAAGTTTAATCGCGATTAATCGCATCCAAAATAAAAGTTTGTGTTTACATAATATATGTGTGTGTACTCTGTTAATTATTATTTATATATAAATACACACACATTCATGTATATATTTAAGAAATATTTGCATGTATATACATTTATATAATCTATAATATATTTAAATATAAATGTTTTATATATAAAAATTATATTTTTTTCTTAAATATACACATGCTTGTGTGTGTATTTATAAATAAATAATAATTAACAGAGTACACACACATATATTATGTAAACACAAACTTTTATTTTGGATGCGATTAATCGCGATTAATCTTTTGACAGCCCTAATATATATATAATTTTTTTTGCCCATTTATTTATTTTTATTTTTTATTATTATTTATTATTATTATTATTATTTTCCCTTCGTTTTGTTCTGTTTATCCTTCTTTAGTGCATCTAGTGTATTTTTTATGTATGCCTGATATTTTTTAGTATATATTTTATTTTATTGGTAAATATTATTGTGTGTATGTATGCATATGTATGTGTATATATTACTATATATGTGTATATATTATTTTACCATTGTAACTATTATTTGTCAATCCTAAACTGAACAAAATAAAAGCAAAAATAAAAATAAAAATGGACTTTGTCTGTTGAGAAGATAAAACCCTTTCGGATGGTTGTTGAAGTTTTACATAAATACGTAAACACAGAGTCATATAACACATAAACGAGGTCAGTGTGTCACGTCCAGCCTGACCATGACATTATCAGTAATTATCAGTGTTCATATTCTACATATAGCCTCTTTAAAGGTGAAGGGTGTCATTTCTGCTGCAGCAGTCAAACATAAGACCTCTGAGACACACACACACACACACACACACCTTGACGCTGCGCAGCCCCTTCTCAAACAGCGACAGCATCTCGGACAGCTTGTTGTCTGCGTGCACGTGGTAGACCGTCTGACTGCGCTCCTGCAGCAGCTCAATTATGCATTCGTTCTCAATCTGCTCGTGCATCTTGAACTCTTTAAAGGTGGCGAGGAGCGACTGCAGAAAGGAGCGGAAATCCCTGTTGTTGGAGAAGTTGGTCTTGGACAGCTGTGGGTGGAAACACACCAGACAAGCCATGAAACACTAGGACTGATCCGTCACTGATGCATGGATGGAACGAGATCTCTCGCCTGCCCGAGAAAACCAAACCAGTTACATATAGAAGATATGGGTTAATACAGACTGATCAGTCCAGCCCGAGGTCTTCATCGTTAACTAGAAAGGGACATGGTGATGGAAAAAATATGGGATGGGGAAAAATATTAATATTTCAATGCTTTTGCGTTCGCTCATTAAAGTTTTGCATTTGCTCCAAAAATGTTTTGCGTTCGCTCGAGAGTTTTTTTTGTTCCCTCATTAAATTGATTAGTTTGCTCACAAAAGTTTTGCGTTCACTCGAGAAAACTCTCGAGCGAACGCAAAACTTTCTCGAGTGAACACTTGCATTCGCTTGAGTTTTTTTATGTTCGCTCATTAAAGTTTTGCGTTCACTCCTTGGGAAAACTCTTGAGCGAACGCAAAACGTTCTCGAGTGAACGCAAAACTTTAAGTAGCAAACGCAAAAAACTCGAGCGAACGCAAAACTTTAATGAGCAAACGCAAAAAACTCGAGCGAACGCAAAACTTTCTCGAGCGAACGCAAACCTTTTTTTAGTTCTCTCAATAAAGTTATTCGTTCACAAGAAAGTTTTACGTTCACTCACTAAAGTTTTGCATTCACTCACTAAAGTTATTCGTTCCCTCACTAAAGTTATTCGTTCACTCACTAAAGTTATTCGTTCACTCACTAAAGTTATTCATTCACAAGAAAGTTTTTCGTTCACTCACTAAAGTTATTCGTACACAAGAAAGTTTTACGTTCACTCAATAAAGTTATTCGTTCACAAGAAAGTTATTCGTTCACTCACTAAAGTTATTCATTCACTTGAGAAGTTTTACGTTCACTCACTAAAGTTATTCGTTCACAAGAAAGTTTTACGTTCACTCACTAAAGTTATTCGTTCACTCACTAAAGTTATTCGTACACAAGAAAGTTTTACGTTCACTCACTAAAGTTATTCATTCACTTGAGAAGTTTTACGTTCACTCAATAAAGTTATTCGTTCACAAGAAAGTTATTCGTTCACTCACTAAAGTTATTCGTTCACAAGAAAGTTTTACGTTCACTCATTAAAGTTATTCGTTCACAAGAAAGTTATTCGTTCACTCACTAAAGTTATTCGTTCACAAGAAAGTTTTACGTTCACTCACTACAGTTATTCGTTAACAAGAAAGTTTTACGTTCACTCACTACATTTATTCGTTCGCAAGAAAGTTTTTCGTTCACTCACTAAAGTTATTCGTTCACAAGAAAGTTATTCGTTCACTCACTAAAGTTTTTCGTTTACTCAATAAAGTTTTTCGTTCCCTCACTAAAGTTATTCGTTCACTCACTAAAGTTATTTGTTCACAAGAAAGTTTTACGTTCACTGACTACAGTTATTCGTTCACAAGAAAGTTTTTCGTTCACTCACTAAAGTTATTCGTTCACAAGAAAGTTATTCGTTCACTCACTAAAGTTTTTCGTTTACTCAATAAAGTTTTTCGTTCCCTCACTAAAGTTATTCGTTCACTCACTAAAGTTATTTGTTCACAAGAAAGTTTTACGTTCACTCACTAAAGTTATTCGTTCACAAGAAAGTTATTCGTTCACTCAATAAAGTTATTCGTTCACAAGAAAGTTATTTGTTCACTCACTAAAGTTATTCATTCACATGAGAAGTTTTACGTTCACTCACTAAAGTTATTCGTTCACAAGAAAGTTTTACGTTCACTCACTAAAGTTATTCGTTCACTCACTAAAGTTATTCGTTCACTCACTAAAGTTATTCGTTCACTCACTAAAGTTATTCGTACACAAGAAAGTTTTACATTCACTCAATAAAGGTATTCGTTCACAAGAAAGTTATTCGTTCACTCACTAAAGTTATTCATTCACTTGAGAAGATTTACGTTCACTCACTAAAGTTATTCGTTCACAAGAAAGTTTTACGTTCACTCAATAAAGTTATTCGTTCACAAGAAAGTTATTCGTTCACTCACTAAAGTTATTCATTCACTTGAGAAGATTTACGTTCTCTCACTAAAGTTATTCGTTCACAAGAAAGTTATTCGTTCACTCACTAAAGTTATTCGTTCACAAGAAAGTTTTACGTTCACTCACTACAGTTATTCGTTCACAAGAAAGTTTTACGTTCACTCATTAAAGTTATTCGTTCACAAGAAAGTTATTCGTTCACAAGAAAGTTTTACGTTCACTCACTACAGTTATTCGTTCACAAGAAAGTTTTTCGTTCACTCACTAAAGTTTTTTGTTTACTCAATAAAGTTTTTCGTTCCCTCACTAAAGTTATTCGTTCACTCACTAAAGTTATTTGTTCACAAGAAAGTTTTACGTTCACTCACTAAAGTTATTCGTTCACAAGAAAGTTATTCGTTCACAAGAAAGTTATTTGTTCACTCACTAAAGTTATTCATTCACATGAGAAGTTTTTCGTTCACTCACTAAAGTTATTCGTTCACAAGAAAGTTTTACGTTCACTCACTAAAGTTATTCGTTCACTCACTAAAGTTATTCGTTCACTCACTGAAGTTATTCGTACACAAGAAAGTTTTACGTTCACTCACTAAAGTTATTCGTTCACTCACTGAAGTTATTCGTACACAAGAAAGTTTTACGTTCACTCAATAAAGTTATTCATTCACTTGAGAAGATTTACGTTCACTCACTAAAGTTATTCGTTCACAAGAAAGTTATTCGTTCAATCACTAAAGTTTTTCGTTTACTCAATAAAGTTTTTCGTTCCCTCACTAAAGTTATTCGTTCACTCACTAAAGTTATTCCTTCACAAGAAAGTTATTCGTTCACTCAATAAAGTTATTCGTTCACAAGAAAGTTATTTGTTCACTCACTAAAGTTATTCATTCACATGAGAAGTTTTACGTTCACTCACTAAAGTTATTCGTTCACTCACTTAAGTTATTCGTTCACTTGAGAAGATTTACGTTCACTCACTAAAGTTATTCGTTCACAAGAAAGTGATTTGTTCACTCACTAAACTTATTCATTCACAAGAAAGTTTTTCGTTCACTCAATAAAGTTATTCATTCACAAGAAAGTTTTTCGTTTACTCAATAAAGTTTTTTGTTCCCTCACTAAAGTTATTCGTTCACTCACTAAAGTTATTTGTTCACAAGAAAGTTTTACGTTCACTAACTAAAGTTATTCGTTCACAAGAAAGTGATTCGTTCACTCACATAAGTTATTCATTCACAAGAAAGTTTTTCGTTCACTCACTAAAGTTATTCGTACACAAGAAAGTTTTACGTTCACTCAATAAAGTTATTCGTTCACAAGAAAGTTATTCGTTCACTCACTAAAGTTATTCGTTCACTCACTAAAGTTTTTCGTTTACTCAATAAAGTTTTTCGTTCCCTCACTAAAGTTATTCGTTCACTCACTAAAGTTATTCATTCACTTGAGAAGTTTTACGTTCACTCAATAAAGTTATTCGTTCACAAGAAAGTTATTCGTTCACTCACTAAAGTTATTCGTTCACTCACTAAAGTTTTTCGTTTACTCAATAAAGTTTTTCGTTCCCTCACTAAAGTTATTCGTTCACTCACTAAAGTTATTCGTTCCCAAGAAAGTTATTCGTTCACTCACTAAAGTTATTCATTCACATGAGAAGTTTTACGTTCACTCACTAAAGTTATTCGTTCACGAGAAAGTTTTACGTTCACTCACTAAAGTTATTCATTCACATGAGAAGTTTTACGTTCACTCACTAAAGTTATTCGTTCACAAGAAAGTTTTACGTTCACTCACTAAAGTTATTCGTTCACAAGAAAGTTTTACGTTCACTCACTAAAGTTATTCGTTCACAAGAAAGTTTTACGTTCACTCACTAAAGTTATTCGTTCACAAGAAAGTTTTACGTTCACTCACTAAAGTTATTCGTTCACAAGAAAGTTATTCGTTCACTCACTAAAGTTATTCGTTCACTCACTAAAGTTATTCGTACACAAGAAAGTTTTACATTCACTCAATAAAGTTATTCGTTCACAAGAAAGTTTTACGTTCACTCACTAAAGTTATTCGTTCACAAGAAAGTTATTCGTTCACTCACTAAAGTTATTTGTACACAAGAAAGTTTTACGTTCACTCAATAAAGTTAATCGTTCACTTGAGAAGTTTTACGTTCACTCACTAAAGTTATTCGTTCACAAGAAAGTTTCTCATTCACTCAATAAAGTTATTCGTTCACAAGAAAGTTTTACGTTCACTCAATAAAGTTATTCGTTCACAAGAAAGTTATTCGTTCACTCACTAAAGTTATTCATTCCCTTGAGAAGTTTTACGTTCACTCACTAAAGTTATTCGTTCACAAGAAAGTTATTCGTTCACTCACTAAAGTTATTCGTTCGCAAGAAAGTTTTACGTTCACTCAATAAAGTTATTCGTTCACTTGAGAAAGTTTTATGTTCACTCACTAAAGTTATTCGTTCACAAGAAAGTTTTACGTTCACTCAATAAAGTTATTCGTTCACTTGAGAAAGTTTTACGTTCACTCACTAAAGTTATTCGTTCACAAGAAAGTTTTACGTTCACTCACTAAAGTTATTCGTTCACTTGAGAAAGTTTTACGTTCACTCACTAAAGTTATTCGTTCACTTGAGAAAGTTTTACGTTCACTCACTAAAGTTATTCGTTCACAAGAAAGTTTTACGTTCACTCAATAAAGTTATTCGTTCACTTGAGAAAGTTTTTCGTTCACTCAATAAAGTTATTCGTTCACTTGAGAAAGTTTTACGTTCACTCACTAAAGTTATTCGTTCACAAGAAAGTTTTACGTTCACTCACTAAAGTTATTCGTTCACTTGAGAAAGTTTTACGTTCACTCACTAAAGTTATTCGTTCACTTGAGAAAGTTTTACGTTCACTCACTAAAGTTATTCGTTCACAAGAAAGTTTTACGTTCACTCAATAAAGTTATTCGTTCACTTGAGAAAGTTTTTCGTTCACTCACTAAAATTATTCTTTCACAAGAAAGTTTTACGTTCACTCACTAAAGTTATTCATTCACAAGAAAGTTATTTGTTCATTCACTAAAGTTATTCGTTCACAAGAAAGTTATTCGTTCAATCACTAGTTATATGTTCACTCACTAAAGTTATTTGTTCACTTGAGAAAGTTTTTCGTTCACTCAATAAAGTTATTCGTTCACTTGAGAAAGTTTTACGTTCACTCAATAAAGTTATTCGTTCACTTGAGAAAGTTTTTCGTTCACTCAATAAAGTTATTCGTTCACTTGAGAAAGTTTTACGTTCACTCACTAAAGTTATTCGTTCACAAGAAAGTTTTACGTTCACTCACTAAAGTTATTCGTTCACTTGAGAAAGTTTTACGTTCACTCACTAAAGTTATTCGTTCACTTGAGAAAGTTTTACGTTCACTCACTAAAGTTATTCGTTCACAAGAAAGTTTTACGTTCACTCAATAAAGTTATTCGTTCACTTGAGAAAGTTTTTCGTTCACTCACTAAAATTATTCTTTCACAAGAAAGTTTTACGTTCACTCACTAAAGTTATTCATTCACAAGAAAGTTATTTCTTCACTCACTAAAGTTATTCGTTCACAAGAAAGTTATTCGTTCAATCACTAGTTATATGTTCACTCACTAAAGTTATTTGTTCACTCACTAAAGTTATTCGTTCACTCAAGAAAGTTTTACATTCACTCACTAAAGTTATTCGTTCACAAGAAAGTTATTTGTTCATTCACTAAAGTTATTTCTTCACTCACTAAAGTTATTCGTTTACAAGAAAGTTATTCGTTCAATCACTAAAGTTATATGTTCACTCACTAAAGTTATTTGTTCACAAGAAAGTTATTTGTTCAATCACTAAAATTATTCGTTCACAAGAAAGTTTTACGTTCACTCAATAAAGTTATTCGTTCACTTGAGAAAGTTTTACGTTCACTCACTAAAGTTATTCGTTCACAAGAAAGTTATTTGTTCATTCACTAAAGTTATTTCTTCACTCACTAAAGTTATTCGTTCACAAGAAAGTTATTTGTTCAATCACTAAAGTTATTCGTTCAATCACTAAAGTTATTTGTTCACAAGAAAGTTATTTGTTCAATCACTAAAGTTATTCGTTCACAAGAAAGTTATTTGTTCAATCACTAAAGTTATTCGTTCAATCACTAAAGTTATTTGTTCACTCAAGAAAGTTTGTTCATTCACTAAAGTTATTCGTTCACTCACTAAAGTTATTTGTTCACAAGAAAGTTATTTGTTCAATCACTAAAGTTATTCGTTCAATCACTAAAGTTATTTGTTCATTCACTAAAGTTATTCGTTCACTCAAGAAAGTTTGTTCATTCACTAAAGTTTTACGTTCACTCACTAAAGTTATTCGTTCACAAGAAAGTTATTCGTTCAATCACTAGTTATATGTTCACTCACTAAAGTTATTTGTTCACAAGAAAGTTATTTGTTCAATCACTAAAATTATTCGTTCACAAGAAAGTTTTACGTTCACTCACTAAAGTTATTCATTCACTCACTAAAGTTATTCGTTCACAAGAAAGTTTTACGTTCACTCACTAAAGTTATTCGTTCACTTGAGAAAGTTTTACGTTCACTCACTAAAGTTATTCGTTCACTTGAGAAAGTTTTACGTTCACTCACTAAAGTTATTCGTTCACAAGAAAGTTTTACGTTCACTCAATAAAGTTATTCGTTCACTTGAGAAAGTTTTTCGTTCACTCACTAAAATTATTCTTTCACAAGAAAGTTTTACGTTCACTCACTAAAGTTATTCGTTCACAAGAAAGTTATTTGTTCATTCACTAAAGTTATTTCTTCACTCACTAAAGTTATTCGTTCACAAGAAAGTTATTCGTTCAATCACTAGTTATATGTTCACTCACTAAAGTTATTTGTTCACTCACTAAAGTTATTCGTTCACTCAAGAAAGTTTTACATTCACTCACTAAAGTTATTCGTTCACAAGAAAGTTATTTGTTCATTCACTAAAGTTATTTCTTCACTCACTAAAGTTATTCGTTTACAAGAAAGTTATTCGTTCAATCACTAAAGTTATATGTTCACTCACTAAAGTTATTTGTTCACAAGAAAGTTATTTGTTCAATCACTAAAATTATTCGTTCACAAGAAAGTTTTACGTTCACTCAATAAAGTTATTCGTTCACTTGAGAAAGTTTTACGTTCACTCACTAAAGTTATTCGTTTACATGAAAGTTATTCGTTCAATCACTAGTTATATGTTCACTTGAGAAAGTTTTTCGTTCACTCACTAAAATTATTCTTTCACAAGAAAGTTTTACGTTCACTCACTAAAGTTATTCGTTCACAAGAAAGTTATTTGTTCATTCACTAAAGTTATTTCTTCACTCACTAAAGTTATTCGTTCACAAGAAAGTTATTCGTTCAATCACTAGTTATATGTTCACTCACTAAAGTTATTTGTTCACAAGAAAGTTATTTGTTCAATCACTAAAATTATTCGTTCACAAGAAAGTTTTACGTTCACTCAATAAAGTTATTCGTTCACTTGAGAAAGTTTTACATTCACTCACTAAAGTTATTCGTTCACAAGAAGGTTATTTGTTCATTCACTAAAGTTATTTCTTCACTCACTAAAGTTATTCGTTCACAAGAAAGTTATTTGTTCAATCACTAAAGTTATTCGCTCAATCACTAAAGTTATTTGTTCACAAGAAAGTTATTTGTTCAATCACTAAAGTTATTCGTTCACAAGAAAGTTATTTGTTCAATCACTAAAGTTATTCGTTCAATCACTAAAGTTATTTGTTCACTCAAGAAAGTTTGTTCATTCACTAAAGTTATTCGTTCACTCACTAAAGTTATTTGTTCACAAGAAAGTTATTTGTTCAATCACTAAAGTTATTCGTTCACAAGAAAGTTATTTGTTCATTCACTAAAGTTATTCGTTCACTCACTAAAGTTATTTGTTCACTCAAGAAAGTTTGTTCATTCACTAAAGTTATTCGTTCACTCACTAAAGTTATTTGTTCACAAGAAAGTTATTTGTTCAATCACTAAAATTATTCGTTCACAAGAAAGTTATTTGTTCAATCACTAAAGTTATTCGTTCAATCACTAATGTTATTTGTTCATTCACTAAAGTTATTCGTTCACTCAAGAAAGTTTGTTCATTCACTAAAGTTTTACGTTCACTCACTAAAGTTATTTGTTCACAAGAAAGTTATTTGTTCAATCACTAAAATTATTCGTTCACAAGAAAGTTTTACGTTCACTCACTAAAGTTATTCATTCACTCACTAAAATTATTCGTTCACAAGAAAGTTTTACGTTCACTCACTAAAGTTATTTGTTCAATCACTAAAGTTATTCGTTCAATCACTAAAGTTATTTGTTCACAAGAAAGTTATTTGTTCAATCACTAAAGTTATTTCTTCACTCACTAAAGTTATTCGTTCACAAGAAAGTTATTTGTTCAATCACTAAAGTTATTCGTTCAATCACTAAAGTTATTCGTTCACAAGAAAGTTATTTCTTCACTCACTAAAGTTATTCGTTCACAAGAAAGTTATTTGTTCAATCACTAAAGTTATTCGTTCAATCACTAAAGTTATTTGTTCATTCACTAAAGTTATTCGTTCACTCACTAAAGTTATTTGTTCACAAGAAAGTTTGTTCATTCACTAAAGTTATTCGTTCAATCACTAAAGTTATTTGTTCATTCACTAAAGTTATTCATTCACTCACTAAAGTTATTTGTTCACAAGAAAGTTTGTTCACTCACTAAAGTTATTCGTTCACTCACTAAAGTTATTTGTTCACAAGAAAGTTATTTGTTCAATCACTAAAGTTATTCGTTCAATCACTAAAGTTATTTGTTCACTCAAGAAAGTTTGTTCATTCACTAAAGTTATTTGTTCAATCACTAAAGTTATTCGTTCAATCACTAAAGTTATTTGTTCATTCACTAAAGTTATTCGTTCACTCACTAAAGTTATTTGTTCACTCAAGAAAGTTTGTTCATTCACTAAAGTTATTCGTTCACTCACTAAAGTTATTTGTTCACAAGAAAGTTTTACGTTCACTCACTAAAGTTATTCGTTCACTCACTAAAGTTATTTGTTCACAAGAAAGTTATTTGTTCAATCACTAAAGTTATTCGTTCAATCACTAAAGTTATTCGTTCAATCACTAAAGTTATTCGTTCAATCACTAAAGTTATTTGTTCAATCACTAAAGTTATTCGTTCAATCACTAAAGTTATTTGTTCATTCACTAAAGTTATTTGTTCACTCAAGAAAGTTTGTTCATTCACTCACTAAAGTTATTCGTTCAATCACTAAAGTTATTCGTTCACTCACTAAAGTTATTTGTTCACTCAAGAAAGTTTGTTCATTCACTAAAGTTATTCGTTCACAAGAAAGTTATTCATTCACTCACTAAAGTTATTTGTTCACAAGAAAGTTTGTTCACTCACTAAAGTTATTCGTTCACTCACTAAAGTTATTTGTTCACAAGAAAGTTATTTGTTCAATCACTAAAGTTATTCGTTCAATCACTAAAGTTATTTGTTCACTCAAGAAAGTTTGTTCATTCACTCACTAAAGTTATTTGTTCACAAGAAAGTTTGTTCACTCACTAAAGTTATTCGTTCACTCACTAAAGTTATTTGTTCACAAGAAAGTTATTTGTTCAATCACTAAAGTTATTCGTTCATTCACTAAAGTTATTCGTTCACTCACTAAAGTTATTTGTTCACAAGAAAGTTATTTGTTCACTCAAGAAAGTTTGTTCATTCACTAAAGTTATTCGTTCACTCACTAAAGTTATTTGTTCACAAGAAAGTTTTACGTTCACTCACTAAAGTTATTCGTTCACTCACTAAAGTTATTTGTTCACAAGAAAGTTTTACGTTCACTCACTAAAGTTATTTGTTCAATCACTAAAGTTATTCGTTCAATCACTAAAGTTATTTGTTCAATCACTAAAGTTATTCGTTCAATCACTAAAGTTATTTGTTCATTCACTAAAGTTATTCGTTCACTCACTAAAGTTATTTGTTCACTCAAGAAAGTTTGTTCATTCACTAAAGTTATTCGTTCACAAGAAAGTTATTCGTTCACTCACTAAAGTTATTCGTTCACTCAAGAACAAATTTTTTTAGAAGAAAGTTTGAGTAGAGTTGAGTTTTGCGTTCGCTCGAGAAAGTTTTGCTTTCACTTGTTATTAAAGTATTGCGTTCGCTCAAGAAAGTTTGGTGCTCTTTTGCAAACAAAAGAAAAACTTTAATGAGCAAACGGAAAACGTTGAGGTGAAAGTTGGTTTGCGAAAGTTTTTTGCTCACTCACTAAAGTTTTGTTCAATCGCGAAAACATTTGAAGTTGAAGTGCTAAAATAACTAAAGCTAAACTTCATTAAAATCTCATAGAGTTATATAACGCTGGATGTGTGTCATATGTTAAACGAGTTCAGATGAGTGTGTAGATGCACAAAACACAACAAACCAACACACACACACACATTTGTGTCTTACATAAACAGTGTGACATACAAACCCTGTCCCGCCTGTTTAAAGCCACACACACACCCACTGTAAGCCATTAAAATCATCAAAATCTCCAAGCAAACCTGTTTAGAGTAATAAAGCATCACTTTAACACTTAAAGCGTTCATTTAAAGTGTGTGTTCAGTCTGATTACAGACCAGAAACACTGAATGTGGAGCAATTCACATCTGTGTGGATGTCTAAAGCAGTCAATAAGTTAATGTTGTGTTAGTAAATCAATATACAAGCGAATGATAGCATTTAATATACGCCACAACATTATCAGACTGCATATTTCCACATCTCACGTGATGTCTGAGTGTTATTATTATCATTATTCAATACAAATGAACTGTTTGGAGATCAGATATTCGCAATAAATACAACATCGACACATTATTATGCTAATATTATATTTGATAAAGTCTTAGATCTGACAGCTCTCATAATCTTTGCCTGTAAGCGGTCAGTTAGAATAATGATATATATATAATTATATCCAGATAAAGATCGCGTCTCTGAGCTGATCTGAGATCAGATGATTATAAGACGCTCATAATAAACTCTGCTGTGTCTGTTAGCCGTCTGGCTAACACTAGCGCTGCTCAAACGCCTCACCGGAGCCCTTAAACCCGCTTTAACGGGACAAATGACACATAAAGCAGATCAGACACGAACCTTCTCGCTGTAGAGCCCCACCAGCTGCTTCATGCGCCAGTGCGGCCCGGTAAAAACATCCACCTCGTCGGGAAACGGAGCCATCGCGCCTCCATCAGCAGCTCCCACAGCGGACTGAACACGGGAGGCCAAATCCTCCGCGGAAAACACTCCCCCGGTTAATAACATAAAATAACATAAAATAAAATAACATAAATGAACATAAAATAAAATAAATAACTAAAATTAAAATAAAATAACACAAATGAACATAAAAATAATAATTTAAATAAATAAAATAATAAAATAAAATAAACAAAATAACTAAAATAAAATACAATTACATATATTAACATAAAAAAAATAATAAAATAACATAAATGAACATAAAATAAAATTACATAAATGAACATAAAGTAAAATAAAATTACATAAATGAACATAAAGTAAAATAAAATAACACAAATGAACATAAAAAATAATAATTTAAATAAATAAAATAATAAAATAAAATAACAACATAAATGAACATAAAATAAAATAACATAAATGAACATAAAATACAATAAAATAACACAAATGAACATAAAAAATAATAATTTAAATAAATAAAATAATAAAATAAACAAAATAACTAAAATAAAATACAATTCCATACATTAACGTAAATAAAATAATAAAATAAAATAACATAACATAAATGAACATAAAATAAAATAACACAAATGAAAATAAAAAATAATAATTTAAATAAATAAAATAATAAAATAAACAAAATAACTAAAATAAAATACAATTACATACTTTAACATAAACATAAAATAAATTAAATAAATTAAAATCATTGTGGCATAAGTGCCCACGTGTATTAATAAACAACAAAAATTCAGTTTTGAATTTGCTCGTTAAAGTTAAGCCTTCTCTCAATAAAGTTTTCAGTGCACTCACTAAAGTTTTGCGTTCACTTGTTAAAGTTTCGCGCTCTTTTGCAAACAAACTTTTGCAAACGAATGAAAAACTTTAAGGAGCGAACGGAAAACTTTCTTGAATAAAATAAATGTATTGAATAAAATAAATAAAATAAAATAAATTAAAATCATTGTGGCATATAAGTGCCCACGTGTATTAATAAACAAAATCTTCATTAACAAAATAAAAATTAAACAACAATACTTAAAAAAGTAAAAATAAACTCCCTGTTCTAGGGGGAAACTATGGAAGCTTGAGTAAAAAAACAAAACCAAACCGTAATTGTGACTTTTTTTCTCGCTAAACTGACGTAATAAATTCTGAGGAAAAAAATGTGTAAAAAATCAGCACAAAAAAAATGTATGTGCATACATTTATTAATAAAGTGTTACACTACAAAACATTAGCAGTGGTATTCAAAAAAAGTGGCATGTGTTAACTTTTAAAAAGTAAAATATAAAAATAAAAATGTAAAATTAAACTAAAAAAATTATTGTGGCATATAAGTGCACACGTGTATTAATAAAGTGTTGCATAAAATAAAAACTCCACAGTGAAACACACAAAAATACATTAACAAAATAAAATAAAGTAAAATAAACACCATCCTCAAGGAAAAACTCCTTGTAATTAGTAAAATCGTTATGGCATATATTTATTAATAAACAGTTACAATGCAAAACAAAATAAAATCTCTTCACAGTGAAAAACTAAATCTACAAATTAAACAACAATAATATTTATTAAAAAATAAACTCCGTACTCTGGGGGAAACTATGGAAGCTTGTTTCTGATAAATAAATAAAAAATATATCTCGCAATTCTGATTTTATAACTCGCAAATGCAAGTTTATACCACGCAATAGCGAGAAAGTTACCTGTTGCGCAATTACCCGTTTTATTTTTTTATTCTGTGGCGGAAACAAGCTTCCGTAAAAAACGATTAAAAAAATTCAGAAGAATGTGCATAAATTTATTAATAAAGTGTTACACAACGAAACGTTGGTAGTAGTACTATTTAATAAAGTGTCACGTGTTAACAACTTTTATACTGGCGACCATATTAAAGCTGCTGTCCGTAACTTTTTTTGTGTTCAAGATTTACAAAAAATTATATAATGAGAATGTACAACATGAATCCATTTTCCAAACCGTGTTCTTGTCTTACCCTGAATCATTATGGTACACTTATAATACGTGTTTATATTGGGACTATTTCAGGCCGGTCTGGTAGGAAGTGCCGCGGAGGAGCAGAGTCCCTGCGTGACTCGCCATAGACATAAACAGAGAGAAGTAGCCCCGGCTGCAATGTTCTTCCGCGAGACACGGTTCTGTTTATTAACCGCCAAAAAATACGGACTGCGGCTTTAAATTAAACATTTCTGCACAAAACTACGAACATAATAAAGACAGATTTCAGCGACACCCTCGTGTACACCGATGAGGTTTAAAGCTTTTGTTAACTCAGAGGATTTCAAACGAACATGGCAACCCGGGTGACGCCATTACGTCTACGTGCGCAGTGACACGTTCAACAGACAAACGCGAGCCGTCACCGTGTAAACACATGCATGCGCACCACTAAATTAACTTATAAACCTTATCTAATGTCACCAAATAACTTACTTGTACATATATAACACGAACGAAACATTACATAAAGGCTAACAGTACTTTACGATGGGAACGAAACTGCATAATTACAGTGCATTGAAGGAATGCGGTGTATTAAACTACAACAAACCAAGAAAACGGAGACTTTAAGAGACAAATATTTTATTTACGCCAACAAAATCATGATTATTCATCTGTAAAGTAATAAGACAAGGTGCAAGTTGAAAATACAAACAAACACAAAGTTATACTAAAGCGCTCACCTTACAAAACAATATTGCTTGATTAAACGTGTATGGAATTATGTCTTAGCATTAGCTTTAGCGAATCCCGCCAGTGTAAATATCGAATAATCGACATTCAAAAACAAATAAAGGAATGAGAAACCACCAAAAACATCTGCTTTCTTTAACCAAAACAAGCCAGATAAACTCAATATGCTTATAGTGTTTGAGCACTGCAAAAAAATTATATTTCTGTCTTGTTTTCCAGCACAAATATCTAAACATTCTTAAAATTAAAGATACGCTTACCAGAGAAGCTAAATTACTGAAGATATTAAGTCTTGTTTACGGAAAAACTGATCAAAATGAAGTGAGTTTATGCTTAAAACAAGATCACAACCAGATCAACTTAATTCAAAGGGAAAATAAGGTTCTTTTTCTGACTCCTTTGGCAGATTTTTGTTCTTGTTTTAAGCATTAACTCGTTTAATTCGAGTCTTAAGCCTGCCTTCAGTCACTTAGCTTCTTCAGTAAATGCATCTAGATAATATTTCTTGATATAAGATTTTTTTCCCTCAGCTTTTTCGAGTTTTGTTTGCGTTTACACCTGTGAAAGAAGGCCGTTTATGTCAGAAATGAGTCAGAAAGAGAAAATAAACCAGCAAACTACATCTGATTTACGTGTTCTCGCTAACTATGACCAGAGAGAGGAGCCGTTTCTGAGTTACTGTGCATGTCGGCTCCTCGCCGAATGAATCCCTCTACATTTCATTCATGTTTATATTAAACATTCTCACAGGAAACCCTGACACTTCAGTCCAGCCAGATCGATTTAATAGATTTCATATGCGGTGTGTCCTCCACACCAGAGGGAGCGCTGTCACGCTTTAGCTGTCGTCCTGCAGCATCTCCTCGATCTCGCGGTCCCAGTTATCGTCTCGGTTCTCCGGGTCGACGACCACCTCGTATTCCTGAAGCTCCTGCTGCAGCTCCTTCTCCCAGTCGGCGGTCTCTTCTATCGGAGAAACCACACAAGTCTTAACCCCTTGGGGCAAGTGGGACATAAACGACACACCCAAAATAAAAGCTTGCTCATAAGTCTCTCAGAATAGACACATAGCCGACATATATTTAGAAAGCCAACACTTACATTGTGTATATAAATATTATGTGGGTGTGGTATAATAATGTATAACCACAATTAAAGTGAAGCCACAAGTGTGGTCATGCTTCCTTTCAAAATCTGAGGATGAAATCTCTGAAACTATGCGTT
>NC_137117.1:40630494-40637994 GCF_949357685.1 Gobio gobio | reverse complement strand
AATTAACTGACCTGTATAAACTGTGTAAAACATGCAGTTACTATAGTGATTCTGGGCATCTATAAACACAGATAACTGCTCCTGCAACTCTGTGTGCCTGCAAACTGCACTTGATGTGACTGATGGGGCGGAGTCACGTGAAAACCGAAATAACCCACATGGGAAAAATACGTCGGTTAGAGGTTCTGAATGTCGGTTTCGGTTATTTTTCGATTAATCGTACAGCCCTAATATAGATGTTTTTAAAAACCAAAAAAAAGTGAATTGAGCTCTTTCGTATTTTTAATGTCAAAAACAAAATGTCAAAATGTCAGTTCAAGTGACAGTCGGTTATGTGACGCTTAAATGCTTAAAGCAGCACTAGGTAGGTTTTGCTCTCGGGGTCCCTCTACAGTTGGGAAACAGTATTGTCCTCTACTACTGTCATAAACTCTTATCATCTTATATCAGTGGATGCATCGCACGTGCATTTATTGACATGACAACCATGATAGCCCTGAACACTGCAGGAGTTCACATGCAGGTGTTCTGCTTGCGTCGCGTGTGAAATGTCTTCATCCCAGGTACAGTGGCATATGTTTCAGCATGTCATATGAATATCATTTAATGGGTTTTATTTTGTTCAAATGCCAAATGATCGCGATGCTCACGTTTACAAGCCAGCGTTATTATAGTAGCCTAGTCTATTGGTTACCGTTTTACAGAATCTATATGATACTTCAATTCAGTGTTTGAGTGGTAGGAAATAACCATATATCGTCAATATTATAATATCAAGCTACCATAGATGAATCTGCAAATTTGAAAAGTCGATTTGCATTATAGCTTGAGGCAAGACAAATAAACCAATATCACAGACATGTTAGGTATCCTAAAATATGATTTTGTACGTCTTACGTATTTACTTGCAAGAATGAAGCCCCTCCTCCTTCAGCTCACGCCAACGAGCAAACGCTGCCCAATGTTGATCCTCGTCCTGCCTTTAATCCCATCACTTTCTCGTTTCCTCTTTTTGCTTTCCTCCGACAAAACCTTTGCTTTCTTATTTTTCTGTGCTGCTTCGGCCGTGACTATAACATTCGGCAAACAAATGATAGTTGGGCTCGCACGTCTGAATTTAAGGAAGTGGGGGTGGTGGTGGAAGTGACTTATAGGCCGTAAAGCAGTCGAATTTTGTAGTTCTTTTTTTTCTCGGGTTACTACCCGAAACCCGAAGTTTAAAAGTACGATTAAAAACGATACAGACCCCGTCAGGCTATGGCAGACGTGTCATTCAACCTATTGTAAGTCGATGCATCATCACAAGAGTCTTGAAAATATATTATAAAGGTTGAAAAGTTACCTAGTGCTGCTTTAACGTATTACAATTAAACTAATCTCTTTAGATTTAGTCGACTAAAACTAGACTAAAATTAAAAACAATTCAGGTGACTAAAATATGACTAAAAATAAATGGCATTTTAGTCAAAAGACTACGACTAAAACTAAATCAAAATATGCTGTCAAAATTAACACACACACACACACACACACACACACACACACACACACACACACACACACACACACACACACACACACGATCATAGACCTGAGGGGCAGCTGTACCTCGTTAGCCTTGGGTTTGGCACTGATGGCCACAGGGGGCGTCTTCGGCCTGATGCTCTCTGAGGAGGGAACAAATCGTAAATCGTGACTTTACTACTAAAGCATAATCAGAGTTAGAACATTACGTGTGGATTAAACACATGTTGATGTCGTTATATTGTATTTGTGTTATTATATTGTTGGTGAGAGCTTTTAACTTTATATTTTCTGTTTTCATTTGAATTTTAGTGAAGGTTTTAAAGGTTAACGCACACGATTAATTCAAAATCAAATACTGAAGCACATGAAATTACGGCATTAACGTAATTTTATTACATTTTGCTAGATTTGTTATTCATTTTTATTTTATTTACCTTTACATTTCTGGATTTGATCAATAAATAATATAATTTAAGCACATTCTTTCAACTTAAATACAAAATAGAACATGCTACTCATGTTACCAACATGCTAGCCATGTGTTAAATCATCCATCCACCCATCCACCCATCCATCCATCCATCCACCCATCCATCCATGCATCCATCCATCCAGCCATCCATCCACCCATCCATCCATCCATCCATCCACCCATCCACCCATCCATCCATGCATCCATCCATCCAGCCATCCACCCATCCATCCATCCATCCAGCCATCCATCCACCCATCCATCCATCCACCCATCCATCCACCCATCCACCCATCCATCCATGCATCCATCCATCCAGCCATCCACCCATCCATCCATCCATCCATCCATCCATCCATCCATCCACCCATCCATCCATCCATCCATCCACCCATCCATCCATCCATCCACCCATGCATCCATCCATCCATCCATCCACCCATCCATCCATCCATCCATCCATCCAATCCATCCATCCATCCATCCATGCATCCATCCACCCATCCATCCATCCACCCATCCATCCACCCACCCACCCATCCATCCATCCACCCATCCATCCATCCATCCATGCATCCACCCACCCATCCATCCATCCATCCATCCATCCACCCATCCATCCATCCAGCCATTAATCCACCCATCCATCCATCCATCCATCCATCCACCCACCCATCCATTCATCCATCCATCCATCCACCCACCCATCCATTCATCCATCCATCCATCCATCCACCCATCCAGCCACGCATCCATCCACACATCCACCCATCCATCCATCCATCCACCCACCCATCCATCCATCCATCCATCCATCATCCATCCACCCATCCATCCATCCATCCATCATCCACCCATCCATCATCCATCCATCCATCATTCATCCACCCACCCATCCATCCATCCATCATCCATCCACCCATCCATCCATCCATCCATCCACGCATCCATCCATCCATCCATCATCCATCCATCCAGCCACGCATCCATCCACACATCCACCCATCCATCCATCCAGCCATGCATCCATCCACACATCCACCCATCCATCCATCCATCCATCCACCCATCCATCCATCCATCCATCCATCATCCATCCACCCATCCATCCATCCATCCATCCATCATCCACCCATCCATCCATCCATCATTCATCCACCCACCCATCCACCCATCCATCCATCCATCCATCCATCATCCATCCACCCATCCATCCACGCATCCATCCATCCATCCATCATCCATCCATCCATTTCAAACTATCTGGCTTGGCTTCCTCAAACCAACTTAAAGTTTGTCTACAAGTTTATCTAGTTTTAGATGAAGTACTAAAATAACTACAACTAAAATAAAAATAAACCTTTATAAAAACTATATAAACATTTTAAATTACTACATCTTAAACTACTATAATTAAAATATAACAAGATTTTATAAAAAATATGAACAAAACCTATAATAGCATTTCTAAATGCCGTTTTTAAAAAATTAATTGTAGCACAAAGTAATGAAAATGAGAAATGATGTCTTGATTGATGTGTTATTTCCGTTGAGTATGGGAAGTGTGTGTAATGTTGTGAGTGTACTGTGAGCTGTGCTAGGGAAGTGTGTGTAATGTTGTGAGTGTACAGTGAGCTGTGCTAGGGAAGTGTGTGTAATGTTGTGAGTGTACAGTGAGCTGTGCTAGGGAAGTGTGTGTAATGTTGTGAGTGTACAGTGAGCTGTGCTAGGGAAGTGTGTGTAATGTTGTGAGTGTACTGTGAGCTGTGCTAGGGAAGTGTGTGTAATGTTGTGAGTGTACAGTGAGCTGTGCTAGGGAAGTGTGTGTAATGTTGTGAGTGTACAGTGAGCTGTGCTAGGGAAGTGTGTGTAATGTTGTGAGTGTACTGTGAGCTGTGCTAGGGAAGTGTGTGTAATGTTATGAGTGTACAGTGAGCTGTGCTAGGGAAGTGTGTGTAATGTTGTGAGTGTACAGTGAGCTGTGCTAGGGAAGTGTGTGTAATGTTGTGAGTGTACAGTGAGCTGTGCTAGGGAAGTGTGTGTAATGTTGTGAGTGTACAGTGAGCTGTGCTAGGGAAGTGTGTGTAATGTTGTGAGTGTACAGTGAGCTGTGCTAGGGAAGTGTGTGTAATGTTGTGAGTGTACAGTGAGCTGTGCTAGGGAAGTGTGTGTAATGTTGTGAGTGTACTGTGAGCTGTGCTAGGGAAGTGTGTGTAATGTTATGAGTGTACAGTGAGCTGTGCTAGGGAAGTGTGTGTAATGTTGTGAGTGTACAGTGAGCTGTGCTAGGGAAGTGTGTGTAATGTTATGAGTGTACAGTGAGCTGTGCTAGGGAAGTGTGTGTAATGTTATGAGTGTACAGTGAGCTGTGCTAGGGAAGTGTGTGTAATGTTGTGAGTGTACAGTGAGCTGTGCTAGGGAAGTGTGTGTAATGTTGTGAGTGTACAGTGAGCTGTGCTAGGGAAGTGTGTGTAATGTTGTGAGTGTACAGTGAGCTGTGCTAGGGATGTGTGTGTAATGTTGTGAGTGTACAGTGAGCTGTGCTAGGGAAGTGTGTGTAATGTTGTGAGTGTACAGTGAGCTGTGCTAGGGAAGTGTGTGTAATGTTGTGAGTGTACTGTGAGCTGTGCTAGGGAAGTGTGTGTAATGTTGTGAGTGTACTGTGAGCTGTGCTAGGGAAGTGTGTGTAATGCTGTGAGTGTACAGTGAGCTGTGCTAGGGAAGTGTGTGTAATGTTGTGAGTGTACAGTGAGCTGTGCTAGGGAAGTGTGTGTAATGTTATGAGTGTACAGTGAGCTGTGCTAGGGAAGTGTGTGTAATGTTGTGAGTGTACAGTGAGCTGTGCTAGGGAAGTGTGTGTAATGCTGTGAGTGTACAGTGAGCTGTGCTAAGGAAGTGTGTGTGATGTTGTGAGTGTACAGTGAGCTGTGCTAGGGAAGTGTGTGTAATGTTGTGAGTGTACAGTGAGCTGTGCTAGAGAAGTGTGTGTAATGTTGTGAGTGTACTGTGAGCTGTGCTAGAGAAGTGTGTGTAATGCTGTGAGTGTACTGTGAGCTGTGCTAGGGAAGTGTGTGTGATGTTGTGAGTGTACAGTGAGCTGTGCTAGGGAAGTGTGTGTAATGTTGTGAGTGTACAGTGAGCTGTGCTAGGGAAGTGTGTGTAATGCTGTGAGTGTACAGTGAGCTGTGCTAGGGAAGTGTGTGTGATGTTGTGAGTGTACTGTGAGCTGTGCTAGGGAAGTGTGTGTAATGTTGTGAGTGTACAGTGAGCTGTGCTAGGGAAGTGTGTGTAATGTTGTGAGTGTACAGTGAGCTGTGCTAGGGAAGTGTGTGTAATGTTGTGAGTGTACTGTGAGCTGTGCTAGGGAAGTGTGTGTAATGTTGTGAGTGTACAGTGAGCTGTGCTAGGGAAGTGTGTGTAATGTTGTGAGTGTACTGTGAGCTGTGCTAGGGAAGTGTGTGTGATGTTGTGAGTGTACTGTGAGCTGTGCTAGGGAAGTGTGTGTAATGCTGTGAGTGTACTGTGAGCTGTGCTAGGGAAGTGTGTGTAATGCTGTGAGTGTACTGTGAGCTGTGCTAGGGAAGTGTGTGTAATGCTGTGAGTGTACAGTGAGCTGTGCTAGGGAAGTGTGTGTGATGTTGTGAGTGTACTGTGAGCTGTGCTAGGGAAGTGTGTGTAATGCTGTGAGTGTACAGTGAGCTGTGCTAGGGAAGTGTGTGTGATGTTGTGAGTGTACTGTGAGCTGTGCTAGGGAAGTGTGTGTAATGTTGTGAGTGTACAGTGAGCTGTGCTAGGGAAGTGTGTGTAATGCTGTGAGTGTACTGTGAGCTGTGCTAGGGAAGTGTGTGTAATGTTGTGAGTGTACAGTGAGCTGTGCTAGGGAAGTGTGTGTGATGTTGTGAGTGTACTGTGAGCTGTGCTAGGGAAGTGTGTGTAATGTTGTGAGTGTACAGTGAGCTGTGCTAGGGAAGTGTGTGTAATGTTGTGAGTGTACAGTGAGCTGTGCTAGGGAAGTGTGTGTAATGCTGTGAGTGTACTGTGAGCTGTGCTAGGGAAGTGTGTGTAATGCTGTGAGTGTACAGTGAGCTGTGCTAGGGAAGTGTGTGTAATGTTGTGAGTGTACAGTGAGCTGTGCTAGGGAAGTGTGTGTAATGCTGTGAGTGTACTGTGAGCTGTACTAGGGAAGTGTGTGTAATGTTGTGAGTGTACTGTGAGCTGTGCTAGGGAAGTGTGTGTAATGTTATGAGTGTACAGTGAGCTGTGCTAGGGAAGTGTGTGTAATGCTGTGAGTGTACTGTGAGCTGTGCTAGGGAAGTGTGTGTAATGCTGTGAGTGTACTGTGAGCTGTGCTAGGGAAGTGTGTGTAATGCTGTGAGTGTACAGTGAGCTGTGCTAGGGAAGTGTGTGTAATGTTGTGAGTGTACTGTGAGCTGTGCTAGGGAAGTGTGTGTAATGCTGTGAGTGTACTGTGAGCTGTGCTAGGGAAGTGTGTGTAATGTTGTGAGTGTACTGTGAGCTGTGCTAGGGAAGTGTGTGTAATGTTGTGAGTGTACAGTGAGCTGTGCTAGGGAAGTGTGTGTAATGCTGTGAGTGTACAGTGAGCTGTGCTAGGGAAGTGTGTGTAATGTTGTGAGTGTACAGTGAGCTGTGCTAGGGAAGTGTGTGTAATGCTGTGAGTGTACAGTGAGCTGTGCTAGGGAAGTGTGTGTAATGTTGTGAGTGTACTGTGAGCTGTGCTAGGGAAGTGTGTGTAATGTTGTGAGTGTACTGTGAGCTGTGCTAGGGAAGTGTGTGTAATGCTGTGAGTGTACTGTGAGCTGTGCTAGGGAAGTGTGTGTAATGTTGTGAGTGTACAGTGAGCTGTGCTAGGGAAGTGTGTGTAATGTTGTGAGTGTACAGTGAGCTGTGCTAGGGAAGTGTGTGTAATGCTGTGAGTGTACAGTGAGCTGTGCTAGGGATGTGTGTGTAATGTTGTGAGTGTACAGTGAGCGGTGCTAGGGAAGTGTGTGTAATGTTGTGAGTGTACAGTGAGCTGTGCTAGGGAAGTGTGTGTAATGTTGTGAGTGTACAGTGAGCTGTGCTAGGGATGTGTGTGTAATGTTGTGAGTGTACAGTGAGCTGTGCTAGGGAAGTGTGTGTAATGTTGTGAGTGTACAGTGAGCTGTGCTAGGGAAGTGTGTGTAATGTTGTGAGTGTACTGTGAGCTGTGCTAGGGATGTGTGTGTAATGTTGTGAGTGTACAGTGAGCTGTGCTAGGGAAGTGTGTGTAATGTTGTGAGTGTACAGTGAGCTGTGCTAGGGATGTGTGTGTAATGTTGTGAGTGTACAGTGAGCTGTGCTAGGGATGTGTGTGTAATGTTGTGAGTGTACAGTGAGCTGTGCTAGGGAAGTGTGTGTAATGTTGTGAGTGTACAGTGAGCTGTGCTAGGGAAGTGTGTGTAATGTTGTGAGTGTACTGTGAGCTGTGCTAGGGAAGTGTGTGTAATGTTGTGAGTGTACTG